>NW_007256044.1:436850-445095 GCF_000164805.1 Carlito syrichta
TGTAGAGATGAGGTCTCGCTGCCTAGGCGGGTCTTGAACCCGCGGGCTCAGGCAATTCACTCACCTCAGCCTCCCAAAGTGCGGGATTACAGGCTGAGCCACCGAGCCCGGCTTCAAGATTCCATTTTAATCCAAATCTTTCAATAAGGACTCAGGTTCCTGGGATTGCCTTGGGCACTGTACTTTCTTTGGGCTAGTAGTTTTGCTCTTAATTAGGATGATTCCACATATGCAAAGAATGTGTTGCATAGTGGAGAGATGACTCGTGACCACACCAGTAATATCAGTAATGGTAGGTGAGGCAACCAATACCGACGTCCTGCTTGTTTTCTCAATAGCCCACACCACTTACTGCATTATAGATTTGCGTTGGTGAGTTGAGAATAATTCAAATTTGTGTAGCTCAGATAAGGCACACAGAAATACAAAATTCACTCAGTATACAAAATAACAACTTCTTATTACAGTTTTTATTACACAGAATTCTGTGTTGATTGTAAGGAACTTACATTCTCAGAGAGGAGTCCCACAGTATCACTGAACCAAGAGTTCTTTCTATAAATTCACTTTAAGTAATATATTTAAGAAAATTCATACTCAAACAGTGTCACTTTTGTAAATCAAATCTGCATTGCTTTTCTATTAAAAGTTATTTCCACTAGGTGGAGGCATTTGCTCAGTTTTGTGATTCACAAAACCCATTATAGGAATAAAGTCTATGAAACAGGGATCAGCTCAGAAACAAGACCGGTAGCTCTGGACCTTTCAAGACCTGGTGCTCTGTATTACAATAGCTTGGCAAATATACATACATTGCTACATGGAGTTCAATATCTGCTTTTCATGCTTAGTAAATAAAGTGGCAAGTTTTTAGGTTTAAGTAGCTGAATTTTTAAATTCTGTTTGAATATTGTAACTTTAAAATAGCCACAAATAGATTATTACCTTGACATCCTCAGTTTCCTCATTTAATTGTTAGTTCTTGCATTCATTGGTGATGGATGTACTAATTAAGGGCCCATAACAATAAAATGTATACTGTTTTCACTATATTCCAGATATTTTGTATTTAATGAAAATGATAATAGTCACTATGAATGTGTAAATATTGTTGTATTACACTTTAATCTTTATACTGGTAACTTTATGTGAAATGATGCTTCTTCAAGTCAAGGGAAAACAACATTCTTTTTGAACATACCACACAAGTGACAAAATCTTAAAGTAACTGAAATATAAATGGCCTGAAATACCGTGGGAAAATTTTTTTCTATTTGAGGTTTTTTTGTGGTTATATTGTTGGGTTTCTACTTTTCCCTTTTTATTGGTGCCAACACTCTATGGACACAATCTTTATGGGTAACTAGGAAACCCATCTGCTCCTCTTTATTGGTATTTGAAGTTATAATATTCCATGTCATCAGTTAATTGACTTCAAGGAAGTGTCTCAAACATTGTACTTTCTGAAAGCAGCCTGATGTTCTTTTTGTGCCATTGGTTTTTAAAAAGCCTTTCTTGTATGAACACTATTGTCTCTAATTTTATTGTTTTAAATATTCTCTATTAATTATCCACAGTTCTCATAAATTGATGAAAAACACCACAGACTTTTGTCCTCCAATCCCTTAGAGGAAATTCAGTGGTTAAAATTTTCTTTCTTGTTTTCATCTTATATCTATGGGAAAGGGAAGACCAAATCAGATGTACGTACACCTATTTTTAGAAAGGATTCTAGTTTTTCATATTTAGTAGATTGTCTCATTTTAAAATAATATATTTAATTTGTCATTTAAAACAACTGCTTGGCACCAATTGGAGAATTATTCCCATGTCAGCCAACTGGTTTTCCTTCCAGGATGAAAGCCTGGCCCGCCAGCTGGTGGAGCTAGGCTACCGTGGCACGGGCGAGATTGTGAAGAGGGAGGACTTTGAAGCGAGGAAGGCAGCTATCGAGGTTGCAAGGCTGGCCGAAAGGACTCAGAAGAAGTAAGTGTCTGTGCTCCAAATCCAGATTTTATGTTCTGTTCTAGAGCCTCTGCACAAACCCAACATTTTTGTCATTGCTGTAATTTAGAAACGTTTGCCGGAGCAGGTAAAACCTGGCATGTCCTAAACATGTGTTCTGCAGATTAGGAACTGGAGCCACTGGAATGTGCTTTCAGTAAAGCCATATGCAAGTTTGAGCTTCTAATTTAAGAAACATAAATACCAAAATATGATCCTCATACCAATAAAGTTCTGTTAAAAAGTAACTTACTATTAACGATTTTATACATTTATATAGCAAAATATGAGTGACTTTTGCCTTAGAATTCTTTGTGCTTTTGAGACCTAAAAATCTTTGGTTCATTTATGTTCTCACATTTTTCCAAGCAATGGTGCATTAAGCTTTATTAACAATCACTGAGTTTTGTTTATATGATTAAAATATGTATTAGTATATAATATATGGTTATATTAATAAAATCTAATAAAATGCATTAAAATATATAATGAAAGACATATATTCTTAAAGTGAATGGCATCAAACTGCTTAGGCAATTATATACACACCTGAGAGAGTTGTCATCTATTTAATTGTTCAAAATGAATCACTGAGTTGTAAATATTAAGAGAGGATAACTACTTACACATCAGTATATTATATTTGTTATCTTAGATAACAAAAGTACTCGGGAGACATGGGCATACATATCATGTGTATTCTTTATAAAAATACCATTTTGTTGTGGAATGTGCTTTGGTCCTGGGAATGTGCAACTTAAAGTAGCCATTTTAGTGGTTATTGTGTGTCAAGCCATAGCAGATGAAATTGAACATAATGATGCCTGGGAATCTTTTAGTTTTTTGCTGCTGCCATAACACGTTTCCACAAAGTTAATGGTTTAAGACAGCACAAATCTCTTTGCTCGTGGCCAGCTGGACCCTCTGCTTGGGACATTGCATGACTGATGTCTGTTTTGGTTGTGCTGGGTTCTTGTCTGAAGGTTCAGAGGATGAATCTACCTCTTATTCATCACGGTTGTCGACCAGCTCCAACTGCTTGCAGCCGTGGACCTGAGGTCTCACTTTCCTTGTGGTCTGTCATTAGGGGGTTGGTCTTTGACCCCAGAGGGTGCCCACATCCCTTTCCATGCACTTCCCCTCCCTCCAGCAGTGGTGGGTCCAGATCCTTGCACCCTTCCGACCTCTCCAGTTGCCTCTCCTGTGGCATCTTGCCTGGCTCTGGTCAAAGAAAACTCTCTTTTCTTAAGGTGTGTGTGATTATACTTGGCCCACCTAACGATTCAGGATACTCTCCCTATTTTAAGTCTATGATCTTTGTTACATCCGCAGAGTCCCCTTTGGCATGCAGTGAAATATATCCGCCGGTTCTTGGGATTAGGGACTAGACATCCTTAAGTCCATTATGTTGGTGGGGACATTCTGCTCACCATAGGTAATTTATATAAAACTTCAATAACTCATTGAACGTAGTTACTCTCAACTTCTGTTCTTGAAAAATGGAAATGGTGCACATCTTATGGGTATAATATAATATGTCTTATATAAAACATCAGGGAGAATCAATAAATGTCTATTGGTCAGGAGTAGAGGGTGGGTTTTTGTGAGATTTAATTTAATTTTATTTTTTTGAGTTAGTCTCACTTTGTCACCCAGGCTGGAGTGCAGAAGCGCAATCATGGCTCACTGCAGCCTCAAACTTCTGGACTCAAACAGTTCTCCTGCCTCAGTCTCCTGAGTAGGGACTATAGGGATGTGTTACCACACTTGGCTAATTTTTTTGTTTTTGGTAGAGACAAGGTCTCACTATAGTTAATCTCGAACTCCTGGGCTCAAGCTGTCCTCCTGCTTCCAACTCCCAAAATGTTGGAATTACAGGCGTGAGTCACAGCACCTGGCTAACTTTAGTGAGATTTTACAAGAAATTCATGTAGATTCATATGCCGTTTTATAAGAGATATTACGTATGTCCTATCAAGAGGAGCTGGTCATATTTAATGTATATGTTCCATTCATGTCATATGTCCATTCTGTGTTTGAGGGTCAGAGTGGGTTTTTCTCCTACACAATGGTCTCTTTAACCGGCCAAAGCTGGAAGTCATCAGTTTGCATAACTGCCAATTGGAGAGGCTAGCCCTCACCTGAGCTCCGGGGTTGGAAGACCTGCTCACCTGCAGATCTTCTCCAGTTGCCTCTGTAATAGGATGGGTCCCATATGTTGCCTTGTACAAGTCACTGGACTCCCTTCCCCGCCAGGTCCCATTTAGTGTTGTTGACAGCAGGACCAGCAGAGGGTGTGCCAGAGCCAAATACATCCTGTGCCTCTGTCTGAGGGAGGATGGCTTTGAAAATGTACATGAGCCTCTGACTGCTTGCTAACAGGTACCAACTCGGGGACATGTAACTCCACCATTAAGTTAAATCTCACATTAGCTTCTCTAATGTGCAGGCAAGCGACTCCCAGTAGGCCATCATCCTGTGGTTTAGCAATCATAAGCACCCATTATAGGAAGTGCTGGTATCTAAGAGTATAGTACTGATCTAGGGAGAAGAATCTGAAAGATGAAAGTTAAAGATATTGAAAGGGGATATTTTGATGAGGGAAGTTCCAGAAGAAAAGCTGTGTGTGTGTGTGTGTGTGTGTGTGTGTGTGTGTGTTCACTCATTAGAACTCATTGAATGAAGCACTTTAAAAACATCAATCATCTGACCTTAAAAAATGGATTATAAAAAATAATGGGCTTGCTGCCTAGCTAGAATCAGTATGGTTAGCTGACAGCAACCAAGCTGATGCCATGCTATTTTCCAGTGACCCTCATGAATCACCAAACAAAGTGGTCTCAGTGCCTAGCCGTTTCCACTCATGGACCCTCCAAGAGGCCATCTTTGTTTTGCAGTCCTCCAGTGGACTGGCAGAGACTTTGCCAGGTGACAAGTCTTGTATTCAATCATTCACAAACATCCCTAGACAACCATGGAGCTCTAGGCTCTGTTGTCAGCTCTGGAGATAACAGTTCCCACCCTCAGGACGTGATCCTCTGAACCTGCTGGTGTTGGCTCTGATCCTGCTGGTGTTGGCCCTGTGTCTAGCAGCTTTTTGGGGATGATGTTCCTTTCTTCCCTTATTAGACCTGATGTGTACCTGGTGGAGTCTTAACCATGGTATGGACCTGGTGGGCCAGAGTGGAAGTCTGATAAAGAAAGTGAGGCCATCTCCTGAGATAGGAACATGGTGTTGTATTAGAACGACCTCTGAATTTCCTTACATTGCTGGTAGCAGTGGGGGTGGCTTCTAACTCTTATGGAAGAGGAGAGGCTACTTCTGTAGGCTCAGGCTATTCAGAGGTCTGGGAGGTCAACGTTTTCAAGAACATCTACTCAGTTGTCCCTAGTCCATGTCGGGAGCCCAGAGTTTCCTAATCAGAGGTCTGATTTTGGTACAATACACTCATGCCCCTGCTGAACACTTGACTGCCTGTAGACTTCAGTCACTGTGCAGGCCGAGTACTGTGCTCAATCTTCACCTCAGTCTGCTTGACCACTGCATGAGGTGAGGGCTTCTTTGTAAGTAAGCAAAGAGACTCTGTGGCTTGAGATACTTTGCTACAAAAGTTGGTTAATTGCCCATAGCTTTGCATTATTAACAGATAGGGCATTCGTGCAATTAGTAACAATTCCATTAGTCTTATATTCACCACTTCCCATATATTTCTATTTCTCCACGGTGGCATGGCATCCCAGTTCACCACATGTGGATCTTTTAACAACTGCCACCACATCTTGCAGTGGGTCTGCTGCACATCACTTCCCTCAGGGAAGGTGGACCTCATAACAAAAGAGCTTGTGGAGAATGATCCAATGCCCAGACTCCATCTTGCATGAACCTGTCACAGACAGGCCTCTCTGGGAACCAGGTGTGGACTGGAGTTAAGAATTCAGAAGGTTAATTGGGGAGTATTAAACATTGTAGGAGAAGTGTGACAGTCAGGGGGAGCTGTCAAACCTGGCTGGCCACCTGGCAAAGTCTCTGCCAGCCCACTGGAGGGCTACAAAACAAAGATGGCCTCTTGGAGGGCCCATGGATGGAAATGGTGAGGTGCTGAGAGCACCACCCATCTCGGTGATTCATGAGGGCCACTGGAAAACAGTGTGGCATCAGCTTAGTTGCTGTCAGCTAACCATACTGATCCTAGCTAGGTAGCAAGTCCATTATTTCTTATAATCCATTTTTTAAGGTCAGATGATTGATGTTTTTAAAGTACTTCCTTCAATGAGTTCTGATGAGTGTATACTGCAGTGTGACCCCCACCACACTTAGGATAAGAACATTCCTGTCACCTCGGAAAGTTTCCTCCTGCATCTTTGCTTTCAATGCCATCCTTCCAACCTCTAACAAACCACTTATCTGATTTCTGTCCCTAGAGTTTTGCCTTTTCCAGGATGTCATATAAAATGCAGTCATAAAATATGTTGTCTCTTTTCATTAATCACAAGGACTTTGAGGCAATTCCATGTGGATTCATGTCTGAGGAGTTTGCTTTTTTGTTGTTGAGTAATATTCTGTTTTATGGATGAATAACAACTTATGTACACATTCATTTTCCAGTTGATAGATAATTGGGTATTTCCAGTTTTTGGCTTGTCTGAATAAACCTATCTACAAATAGGTCTTCGTACAGACATATAGTTTCATATATATTAAATATATACACAAGAATAAGATTGCTAATAAATATGGCAGCTGCATGTTTATGTTTAACTTTATAAGATATTATTAAACCATTTGTGAAAGTGTCTGTATCATTTTCCTTTCTCAATAGCACAGTATGAGAGTCCCAGTTGTTCTACTTCTTTGAGAACATATTGTCAATTTTTAAAAATTTAGCCAGTATCTGATCAGTGGTATCTGATTCTTGTTTCAATGTATCATTCCCTAATGATTAATGATGCTAAGCATTCATGTGTTATTTCCATGCATATCTCTTTTCTTGGTGAAGTATTTTACTGATTTTTAAGTGCTCTTTATGTATTCTGATTACAAATTATTTTTCAGATATGGGTTTTACAAATATTTTCTTCTTATCTGTGCCTTGTCTTTTTATTTTCATAACAATCTTTTGAAAAGTAGATTTAAATGTTAATGAAACCCAATTTATCAATTTTTTATGGTTCTTGTTTGTGTGTGTGTATGTTAGTATGTGTCCTAACTAAACATTATTTGACTATTCCAAGGCCACAAATATTTTTAAAAAATATTTTCTTTTAAAACTTTCCAGAGTTTCAGGTTTCACATTTAGGTGTATAATTCATATTAAATTTTTTATATTTTATGTGGTAAGAGTCAAGTTTCTTCCTTTTTTAATTTGAATTTTCAGTTGTTCTAGCACTGTTTATTGAAAGACTTTCCTTTTCTTTGTTGAATTTTGTAGGAAACTGTTAAAAATCTGTTTCTGTATATGTACATGTCTATTTTTTTGTGGACTATTCTGTTCCAGTGATTTATGTGTCGATCTTTGCATTTAGACTTTAAAATAAATATGAGCCCTCAAACTTTGCTCTTCTTTTAAGAAACTGTTTTGAATTTTGGTTTCCTTGCTTTTCCATATGAAGTTTAGAATCATCTTTTTGGTTTCTATAAATAAGGCTTCTGGGTGATCTGCTAGGAGCTGTAAGTCAGGTTAGGGAGTATTACCTTTTAACACATGGAGTCTTCTGATCTAGGGACACTGTATATGTCTTTGTTATTTATTTTTATCATCAGTCTTTTATGGCTTTCAGTAAAAATATTTTGCAAATGTTTTGTTAGATCTGTCCCCAGTAATTGCTTCTTTTTTATGCTGTTGTAAATGGCATTTTAAAAAAGTAAATTTCCAGTTGATTATTGATAGCATATAAAAATGAAATTGATTTTTCTGTTAACCTTGCATCAGCTAAAAAACTATAACTACTGATAAACTACTAATAAATGTATTAGTTCTACTATTTTTGTATGATTTTGTATGTAGAAGATTATAAATTAAAACTTTTATTTCTCTATGTCCAGTCTTTATGTTTTCATTACTCCTCAATGTACTGCATAAGATCTCGAAGATAATTTTTAATAAAAGTGTAGAGAATGGACAACATTACTATCCTTCATATTTTAAGAGAAAGCAATCTTTCTTTCATTTTTTTTTTTTTTTTTTGAGTTGGCGTCTCACTCTGTCGCCCAGACTGGAGTGCAGTGGCCGCTCCTGGCCAG
>NW_007256044.1:445147-596498 GCF_000164805.1 Carlito syrichta
TCCAGCGATCCTTCCACCTCAGCCTTCCCAGTAGCTAGAATTACAGGCATGCGCTACCACACCCGGCTGATTTATTTATTTATTTATTTATTGTAGAGATGAGGTCTCGCTGCCCAGGCGGGTCTCGAACCTGCGGGCTCAGGCAATTCACTCACCTCAGCCTCCCAAAGTTGCGGGATTACAGGCTGAGCCACCGAGCCCGGCTGGTTAGAGATATTTTTACATTGTGCCTCCATTGCTTAATTGGCAATAAAAGCAGCTAATCCTACTAGGCACATTCAAAGATTCAGATGCTTAATACTAACATTATTTTATAAGTATTTACTTATTTAATTATTATTATTATTATTTTTGAGTCAGAGTCTCACTCTCTTGCCCAGGCTGGCACACTCATGGCCACTGCAGCCTTGATCTGCTGGGCTAAGGCGATCCTACCACCTCAGCCTTCCAAGTAGCTGGAACTACAGGCATGCATCACCACACCCAACTAATTTTATTTATTTATTTATTTATTGTAGAGATGAGGTCTTGCCAAGTTGCCCAGGCTGGTTCAAATCCCTGTACTCAGGCAATCCTCTCACCTCTATTTAATTTATTTCTTTTCGTTATTATTTTTATTATAAAGATGTGGGGTACAATTCAGGATTACGTATACAAACATTGATTATGCAGGTACCCTTGTTGATAAGATATGCCCCTCCCTCCCCTAGCAGTTTCCCTCAACTGCCAATCCCACACACTCCCAACAGTTTCCCATTACTGCCAAACACTTTCTTATAGTATTACAATTGTTCAAGGTCCGCTTTTGAGAGAGAACATATGGTACTCTGTTCTTTGTTTCTGTGATACATCACTGAGTATGATCGACTCCAAATCCATCCAAGTTGCTGTGAAGTTCATATATTTGTATTTTTTAAACCCATTTTATGGATGATGAAATTAAGGCACAAAGAGGTTAAGAAACATAGCTAAAGTCCTTCATCTTCAGTACATAGTTGAGATGAGATTTAAACTCAGGTATAGTGTCTCCAGAGACGACAGTGGTTTTCAAGTTTAATAATTGATAACCAGAGAGATGTTCTTTCAGACTATTGAGGTATAATTGACAAAAATTGTACATGTTTATGATGTACAGTGTCTTATTTTGATATACATATACATTATGAAATGATTATCACAGTCACACTAATGAACATACCCATTATCTCACACAGTTACCTTTTTTGTGGTGAGAACCCTTAAGACCCACTTTCTTATCAAATCTCAAGTGTACAGTATGATGTTATTAACTGTAGTCACCATGCTGTACATCCTGCCTCCAGAACTGTGTAGCTGAAGTTGAAGCTGGTGCCCTTTGGCCAACCATGTGTAGCTGAAGTTGAAACTGGTGTCCTTTGGTCAACATCTCCTGGTCCCCCCACACCACCCCCTACCCCTCTGGCCCTTGGCAACTGTCTACTCTGCTTCTTTCAGTTGGACTTTTTAAGATTCACAGAGGAGTGAGATCACACAGCATTTGCTTTCCTGTGCCTGGCTTATTTCACTTCATATAATGTCCTCCATGTTGCAAATGGCAGGATTCTTTTCCTTTTTAAGGCTGGATAACGTTCCATCGATATATATATACATATACACATACACCACACACACACACACACATATATATACACATACTATATATATATATAAACCACATTTTCTTCATTCATTCACCTATTAATGGACACTTAGGTTGATTTCATATCTTGGTTATTGTGAATAATCCTGCAGTGAACATGGGAGTGCAAATGCTTTTCAACATACTAATTTCATTTCATTTGGCTATTTACTCAGACAAGGAATCGCTGGATCATATGACTGTTCTATTTTTAATTTTTTAAAAATCTTCATGTTATTTTCCATAATCACTGAATGAAGTTATATTCCTACCAAGAGTGCACAAGGGTTCCCTTTCCTTCACATCTTTGCCAATATATTTTGTCATTTTGATAATAGCCATTCTAACAGGTGTGAGGTGATATCTCACTGTGGTTTTAATTTGCATTTCCCTGATGATGAGTGCTGTTCAGCATTGTGTCATTATACAGTCATGCACC
Organism: Carlito syrichta; assembly: GCF_000164805.1. Taxonomy (NCBI): domain Eukaryota; kingdom Metazoa; phylum Chordata; class Mammalia; order Primates; family Tarsiidae; genus Carlito; species Carlito syrichta. Next base: position 447,244 of record NW_007256044.1, read on the forward strand.
ATATAACCACATTTTGGTCAACGATTAACTGCATATGTGGGGTGGTCCCATATGATTACAATGGAGCTGAAAAATTTTTGTCACCTGGTAATGTTGTGCAATGCATTATTCATGTGTTGTGGTAACGCTGGTGCAAATAAACCTATTGCACAGCCAGTCATGTAAAAATATAGCACATACAATTATGTACAGGCCACAATACTTGATAATGGTAATAAATGACTATTTTATGGGTATATGTATGTATTATAATGTTTATCATTATTTTAGAATATACTCCCTCTACTTATTAAAAAAGCTAACTGTAAAACAGTCTGAGGCAGATCCTTTAGGAGGTATTCTAGAAGAAGGTATTGTCATCATAGAAGATGACAGTTCCATGTATGTCATGGCCCCTGACGACCTTCCAGTGGGATCAGATGTGGAGGAAGAAGACTGATGTTGATGATCCTGCCCGGGTAGACCTAGGCTAATGTGTGTGTTTGTGTCTTAGTTTTTAATAAAAAGAGTTTTAAAAGTACAAGTAAAAAAATGTTTAAATTGACAAAGCTTATGGAATAAGGTTATAAGGAAAAAAATTTTGTACAATCACGCAGTGTGTTTGTGTTTTAAGCTGAATGTTATTGTCAAAAAGTTGTTTTAAAAATTAAACATTTATAAAGTAAAAAAGTTACAGTAAGCAAAGGTTAAAATCTAGTACAGGGTTTATAGAGTTCATAGTAATACACAGTCATGTCACCACTCACTGACTAAACCTTCACATTCACTCATCACTCACTGACTTACCCAGAACACCTTCCAGTCCTGCAAGTTGCATTCAGGGTAAGTTGTCTATACAGATGTACCATTGTAGTCTTTTATGCTGTGTTTTTACTGTTCTATGTTTAGAAATACATATGTAAATAAATACCATAGGGTTCCAATTGTCTATAGTATTCAGTACAGTAGCATGCTGTGCAGGTCTGCACCCTAGGAGCAGTAGGCTGCACCATCAGCCTAGGTGTGTGGTAGGCCGTGCCGTCTAGGTTTGTGTAAGTGTACTCTATGATGTTCAAACTAAATGAAATCGCCTAATGACATATTTCTCAGAGTGTATTTCCATCATTAAGTGATACATGACTGTACCTCATGTCTTCTTCTGCGAAATGTTTATCCAAGTCCTTTGCTCATTTTCTAATTGGATTATGTGTTTTCTTGCAATTGAATTGAGTTTCTTATACATTTTGGATAATGGCCCTTTATCTGACATATGGTTTTGCAAATATCTCTTCCCATTCTGTCTTTTCTCTCCTCTGACTGATTTCTTTGCTGTGCCAAAGCTTTTCAATGTGATGCAGTCCCATTTGCCCATATTTTGCTTTTGTTGCCTGTGCTTTAGGGATCATGTCCACAAAATCATTGCTCAGTTCAATCTCAAGAAACTTTTTTATCTGTGTTTTTCTCTAGTAGTTTTGCAATTTCAGGTCCTTAATCTTTAATCCATTTTGAGTTGATATTTGAATATAAGGTAAGATAAGTGTCTAACTTCATTTTCCACATGTGAATGTTCAGTTTTCCCAACACCATTTATTGAAGAGACTATCTTTTCCCCATTGTGTGTTCTTGGTACCTTCCTTGAAGATGCATTGACCATAAATATGTGAATTTATTTCTCAGTTCTTTATTCTAGTTCATTGATTTATATGTCTGTTTTTATGCCAGTACTATGCTGTATTGATTGTTATAGCTTTGAGGTATATTTTGAAATCAGGTTGTGTGAAGTCTCCAGATTCATCATTTTTGCTCAAGATTACTTTGGATATTCAGTCTTTTGTGGTTCCACATGAATTTTAGGATTTTTACAAATTTCTATGAGAAATAACATTTGAATTTTGAGAGGGATTGCATTGACTCTGTAGATTAAGTAAAATAATATGGACATTTTGACAGTATCGACTCTTCTAATCCATTAATCCATGAATATATGATATATTTTTATTTATTTGTGTCTTTAATTTTTTTATTAACGTTTTTTATTTTTTTTTAGTGATAGATATCTTACCTCCTTGGTTAAATTTATTCCTAAGTATTTTATTGATACTATTATAAATGGGATCTTTTTTAAATTTCTTTTTTTGGGGGATAGTTTGCTGTTAGTATATTCAAACACAGTTATTTTTTATGTTGATTTTGTATCCTAAAAATGTACTGAATCAATTTATCATTTTAACAGTTTTTGGTAGTGTTATATATATATAAGATAATGTCATGTGCAAACAGAGAGTGTTTTACTTTTTCTTTTCTTATTTGAAGACCTTGTACTTATTTTTTCTTGCCTAATTGCTATAGCTAGTGCTTCTGGACTAAACTGAATAGAAGTGACAAGAGTGACCACCCCTTTCTTGTTCCTGATATTAGAAGAAATCTTTTCACTAGTGGGTGTTACCTGTGGACTTGTCATATGTGGCCTTTATTATTTGAGGTACACTCTTTCTATATCAAATTTGTTGAGATTTTTCATCATAAAAGAATTTTAAAACATTTCTAAAGATCAAGCCTTAAGAGAGAATATTTCAGTTTGTATTTAGTGGGTCTTAACTTGATTATTAAATAAAATATCTGATTAAATAAATATAATGATATCAATAAATCTCTAGCAGATATCTTCTTGATATTTCTACAATTTGGATGAAGTTTTAAAACTAAATTTTAGCCTATCAAACTGCTCATTTTAAAACTCAGTTAATTGAATTAATCTTGTGCAACTGTAAATATTGTTCACAATTTAATAATTCCTTTAACTATTGCTGACCATGTACATTTAATAAGTTAACATAGAAAAATATTTGATTGAGCTTGAGGAATTTAAACAAATGCTTATTTTGTTTTAAAGTTTTCAAACAACGTTTATTTAGAAAGTAAATTAGAGAGACAGATAGAGAAAGAGAGGCAGAGAGAGGATTCACTCCACCAAGGTAGGGGATGGGGCCAAAGCTAAGAAAACATAGCAGCATAGCTCAAAGAACACATGGCCTGGACAGTGCTTGATGAAGCAATGGCCGAAATGCTTATTTTCTACACACACACACACACACACACACACACACACACACACACACACACCATCTTTCCCTTCTTTTCCTCTTACTCTCTATTTTACTATGTATAGAGCCACTTCAGAAGGGGCATAACTATGCAGAGCAATAGCTGTCTTCCATAATACTACACATCACTTTCAAGTTAGTCAGCATTCTTAATTTGTTTAACTGATAAATTATTTTTCTTGTTTATTCTTATTTTTACTTAATGTGAAAATTCTTTAAAATATGATCATATATTTGGTCTAAGGGAAGGTGGCAAAAACCCATTACGAGGGTTCTTTGCTTTATTTAGATTAGAAGTGCTCATTTCCAAAACTCAATGAATAATATGAAGAGGTGTCAGGAGATAGATAAACAAGTTTTCTTCCAGTTTGTTGAGTCGTTTCAGTATATCACACCCCTATTTGCCTCAAGCATACTTTTGTAAACATTCACTGAGAAAATAAAATATATTAATATATATTTGTATGCATAGCATTCAGTTATTAAGTTCTAAAAATGTGTACAATAAATTTCATTATCAGTATTACTTTTAAAAGTGAGTAATATATAATGAGTTCTTTCTAGTGTACATAAATCTGTTAGCAGAATTATTAGAGTCAAAGTGATCTATGTAGTAGGATTCCTTCTTTAAATTTAAGCATTGAGATGATTTTCAGATGTGAACTAATTTCTTGACTTGATATATCTATTTTCATTTAAACCAGTGGATTTTTATCTTTGGTTCTTATAATACTATAAGAAGGAATTGGAACTAGTGGGACACTGCCAGGTTTGTGGAGTGGGCACACTTCATCAGTAAGGGTACCTGATCTCAAACCAGGTGAAGTAGTCTCGAACACACACTTCCCAAGAGAACAGCAGAGCACAGAATCAACAGAGAATATATCACAACAACAAACTTGAAAGCACACATATACATCATCCCAAAAGCTAAAAGAGAACAAGCAAACAAAAAAAAACTTTATTGTTTATCACTTCCTGTCAGTGAAAAACAATCATATTTCAATAATCAGCTTGAATGTGAATGGATTAAATGTACCACTGAAAAGACACAGAATGGCAAACTGGATAAGAAACCATGACTCAATTATTTGCTATATCAGGAAACTCCTCTCACCACAAGGGATGCACACAGTCTCAAAGTTAAAGGATGGAAAACGAGTTTCCAGGCAAATGGATCATAAAAGAAGACAGGAGTCATGATCTTAATATCAGACAAAACAACTTTTAGGCTATCAAAAATTTTAAAAGATATGAAAGGACACTATATAATGATAAAAGATTCAACTAATCAATAAGAAATATCCACCCTAGACCTATAGCCACCCAAAACAGGAGCATGCATTTATAAGCAACTGCTAAGTAAACTAAAAAAAGATATTGCTATAACACTATTATAGCAGGGGACTTGAATACCCCACTACAGCCCTAGATAGATCATTGAGGCAAAAAATCAACAAGGAGATCCAGAACCTAAACTTGACTCTTGACCAAATGGGCTTAATAGATACCTACAGAATATTCCACCTAATAACCACAGAATATATATTCTACTCATCACCATTTGGAACATACTCCAAGATTGATCACATCCTCAGCCATAAATCAAGCATAAACAAATTTCCTAAGGTTGAAATATTGCCATGCACCTTCTCAGATCACAGTGGAATGAAAATAAATATCAATATCAAACCAGGCAGAGTAGGGACCAAAGTCAGGCCCAAACTTTGCCTGTACAATGACCAGTTGTAGACCTAATCCTGAATTGTATCCCACATTTTTTAAATAAAAAAATTAAAAATAAAAGAATATACAGCATATCCTCAAAGAGAATTAATATTACAGACTAGACTTTTAAAATTAAAATTTAGTTTCTGCATTTGTTGATTAATGTTTGCCAACTTGCAGTATTATGACTTTTTTCAATTTGTATTTTATTTGCTTTATATATTGTCTCTTTATGTCTATATGTTGATATATATGTAATTAAATATCTAAACTTTCATGGGAGTGAAAAATTTGACAGTAGAATGATCTGAGAGTATTTTCTGTATGATGTCATGGTAATTAGTAATAATAGTTTAATTATCATTTGTTGATATCTGCCAGGAACTGGAGAGCAGTTTACATGTTTCAACCATCTCTGTGAACATAGGTACTATTATCTCCATTTCCAAATTGGGAAACTGAGTACATAGAGTTTATATCCAAGGTTATGCAGTCAGTAAGAGGCAGAAATAGGATGAAAACTCAAGCAGTTTGGCACCAGAGACTGACTGAATTCCTAACAATATTCTCTTGTTTCATATAATAAAATATGGCATTAAATGCTATATCTTTAGCATGTGGCTCTTCCTCAGACAATATTCCATATATTCTAATCATGTAAGTCATTTACAAATCAATATTAAGGTAAAATTATAAGCACTGAGCACTACCTGACAATGTTGGATTTGGAAAGGCCGTCATGAAATGCAGTCTCTATTAGAATCCAAACAGCTTATTTAATTCACTCTAAATAGCAGATTAGGCAGTGGAGCTTTCTGATGACTAAACATTCATGTCCTTAACATGTTTATCTTAACCCAATATTAAATCAGTTTTGAAAAGATGCAGGTGTGTTTAGGTAGCTTTTCTCCTAAGTAGTGAATTTGTAACACTAGCAAAAATGTTTTCGCACCTGGATTGGGGCAGTGATAGCAAACTTTCTCAGCTGAAGCATAAGATAGGGCTCCTGTTTAAAAGTTTTTTCTGTGATTTAAAACTGTTTTAATTTTAAACAGTTTTGGGAAAGTCCACAACAATAAATAAATAAAATCTGTGTACATAGGTGCTGCAAAACATTTCCTTTTGCTAGAGACTGTTGTTCTTTGTAGCAAGTTAATAATCTTCAAGCAAGGAAGCACATTATAGGAAATAATTTATTTGTAGATTCCAAGGCTGTTATTCATAGATTTAAAATGATTCTGCTGTTTTGATTTTTTTCCTTTTTTTTCAGTCAGATTTTACTCTTTTGTGAACATGAAGACTGTTCCAGACATAGACCCTAACATTGCCTCTTCTTTCTGTCGGAAATGTCCTTCTGCCAGCCCCATCAATGTACATCTGGATCCTTCTTGCCTTTCTGGTCTTAGTTCATATGTTACCTTTCAATAAGTTTTCTCCAGACTGTCCATCTAAGCCAGCCACCAGTCACTAATTACAACATTGCTCTATTTTATTTTTCTCTGGGATCTTGTTACCTTGTATATTTTTGCATGTATTGATTGATATATGCAATGTCTTTCTCCTCAACTATGGGCAATTTCCATATAAACAAGTATCTTTCTACAATAAATAAAAAACTAGCCGGGCGTGGTAGTGCGCACCTGTAGTTCCAGCTACTTGGAAGGCTGAGGCGGAAGGATCGCCGGAGCCCAGCAGATCGAGGCTGAGGTGGCTGGGAGCGGCCACTGCACTCCAGTCTGGGCAACAGAGTGAGACTCCAACTCAAAAAAAAAGTATCTTTCTCCTTGCTCACCACTTTCTCCTCATAGTTAGTCACAGTGCCTGATAAATATTAGGTTGTCATCTACTAGTCAAAGAAATGACTCTTTTAGGACTTGACCCTGCCACTTGCTGTATGCATTATAACAAGGTAGCAGTAAGATGATTTGTCACTCAGTTTGCAACACTAATGTTTACACAGCACAATGAGGACCTAGGTGTGGTGCCCATGGCATAGAATAAGAGTTAAGTGATTTAACTCTTGTAGTTTGAGCCTACATTATTTCAAAAGAAAAATCACATTTAAAAAAATCATGCCTACATATATCTTTTAAAACTTACTATCAGGTTCGGTGGCTCAGCCTGTAATCTCACCACTTTGGGAGGCCGAGGTAAGTGGATTGCTTGAGCCTCCAGGTTCGAGACCAGCCCAGGCAACTTGGCGAGACGTCATCTCTACAATAAATTTTTAAAAAATTAGCTAGGTGTGGTAGTGAACACCTGTTGTTCTGGCTACTTGGAAGGATGAGGTTCACGGATTGCCAGAGCCCAGCAGGTTGAAGCTGGGGTGGCTGTGAATGTGCCATTGCAATCCAACCTGGGTGACAGAGTGAGACTCCAACTCAAAAAACAAAACCAACAACAAAAAACCCAACTTACTATCGTATAATTATGTGCTTAGGAAAATTGCTCCTAAGTGAAACTGCTTGGCCAGTGGTTATGCAGTACAAGGGGGAGGGGACCGCAAAACCCTTGGAATTCATTCATTAAAAATTGTGTATTTATTGTTCCATGTTTAAACTTCAGTCACCTTCAAATTACTTTCCGTTTGATGCAATACACCTAATAAGACACTTTTTTTCACTGCTGAAGACTGTTTTGAACTTGTCAATTTTGATGCTTTTAGTGCTTCTGCCATTTTTTGTTTCACCTCTTCCACATCGACAAAACGCTTCCCGTTGAGGAATTTCATTATCCAGAGAAATAAAAAAAAGAGTCGTTTGGGGTGAAATAGGGTGAATAGGTAGGGTGGGGCATGGGGATCATGCTGTTGTTGGTCAAAACTACTAGACACTCAGCAGGGTGTGGGCAGATGTGTTGCCATGGTGGAATAACCAGTCATCTATTTGCCACAGTTCAGGACATTTCTTCCTCGAATCATGCTGCGACTTTCTCAAATACTCCAGATAAAAACTTTGGTAGATCGCGTGATCTGGAGGAACACATTCTGAGTGTACTACAAGGGGCCTGTCCTCCAAAAGATAATTCCGGTTTTGTGTGTGTGTATGTGTGTTCTTTCTTGTATATAACATTATACAATATATAATAATAAGTATGTAATATTATATATACTATATGTTCATGTGTAATTTTAAATATTTGTAGTAAAATACACATAACATATAATATTAAACTTATCTACTATTTTTAAGTTTATAGTCAGCAGTGTTAAGTATATTTACATTGTGACATTGTTCAGCCATGCTTCAGAATTTTTTCATCTTGCAAAGTTGAAATGCTATACCCATTAAACGACTACGCCTTGTTTGCCCACTTCTCGGCTGCTGGCTACCTTTATACTGCTTTCTGTTTCTATGAATTGATTACTCTAGGTACCGCATATAAGTGGAACCATATAGTATTGTCTTTTTGTAACTGGATTATTTTACTTTGTGTAATGTTCTTAAGGTTCATCTATGTTGTAGTGTATACCAACATTTCCTTATTTTGTTGAGACTGAATAATGTTCCATTGTATGTGTATACCACAGGTTGTTTATCCATTAATCTATCGATGTACACTTGGTTGCTTCCACCCTCTGGCTTTGTGAGTGATGCTGCTCTTAACATGAATGTGTAGCTACTTCTTTGAGAGTCTGATTTTAGTTTACTGGATATACACTTAGACATGGACTTTCTGGATCATGTGATATTTTTATTTTTAATATTTTGAGGAACAACCCTACTGTTTTCCTTAGTAGCTGTACCTCTTTGCATCCTCACAGCGGGATATAATGTTCCAATTTCTCCACATCCTAATCAACACTAGTTATCTTCTGCTTTTTTGATAGCAGCCATTCTGATGGGTGTAAAAGTAGTAGTTTAGTAGTTATACTTTAACATATATTATTAAACAAATGTCTCTCAGTGGATCTTGGAAATTATGCTAGAGTTGTCACAGGAGATGTGGACCTTATGGGACAGGAGACTTGGAGCCTGACCAACCCCTGTATCTGCCTAATATGGATTTCATCTTGTACCTGAGCTACAAGAACTTCTGCAGGAAATGCATTGCCTGACATTGGCCTGCTGGCATGTGGTTTCTGTCCTACATCCTTCTTAGTAGACTGATACCATGGATGGCCAACAGAAGTCTCAAGAATCAGTGTTTGCATGAAGCCAAGGAGACATCTGAACATCTGATGGACATTGTGAGACCCCAGTACTGTACTGTGTTTAGTCATGACTAAGTGCTTCAGTTGCTCTTGACATTTTAAATATGATTTTAGGGATTTTGTATGCTTTTGATTTTCTTCGCATGAAATGGGAATAATAATACAGTTGCTATCAAGTCTTTAAATATTCATTCATATCTGGCAAAGGCCTAACATCTAGGATCTACAAGGAACTCAAATGCACCAAAGGGAAAAAAATAAACAGCCCTTTAAAAAAGTGGGCAAAAGACATAAATAGACACTTCTCAAAAGAAGATATATGGGCAGCCGATAGACACATGAAAAAGTGCTCAGCCTTACTCATCATCAGAGAAATGCAAACCAAAACCAAATTGAGATACCACCTAACCCCTGTAAGAATGGCCATCATTAATAAAATAAACAACAACAGATCCTGGTGAGGATGTGGAGAAAAAGGAACGCTTCCACACTGCTGGTGGGAATGCAAACTTGTACAACCTCTCTGGAAAACAGTCTGGAGATTTCTGAAAGAACTAGAAATTGACCTTCCATATGACCCAGCAATTCTTCTATTGGGAATATACCTGGAGGAACTCAAATTATTCTACAAAGAAGACACTTGCACACATGTGTTTATTGCAGCTCTATTCAAAATAGCAAAAACATGGAACCAACCATGTTGCTCATCGAAGCTGGACTGGATTAAAAAAATGTGGTACATATGTATAATGGAATATTATGCAGCCATAAAGAATGACAAATATATGGACTTTGCTGCAACCTGGATGGATTTGGAGTCGATCATACTCAGTGATTTATCACAGAAATGAACAGAGTTCCATATGTTCTCACTCATAAGAGGACCTTGCACAATTACAATGCTATAAGAAAGTGATTGGCAGTAATGGGAAACTGTCAGTGGTGGGGGGGATTGGCAGTTGGAAACTGCTAGTGGAGGGAGGGGCATACCTCATTAACAGGGGTACCTACATGATCAATGTTTGTATACCTAACCCTGAATTGTACCCCACATATTTACAATAAAAATTAAAATAAATAAATAAATAAATATCCATGACATTTGGGGTCATTTAAATATATACTTGACTTTATCTCAGGAAGTATTCTGTGTGTACAATAGTTATATTCTCTCATTTTGTAATTTAAAGAATAATAAAGGGCAAAACCACATTTGGTATATATTTGCAAACTTAGAATGAGTAAGTTCTAAGGTTATCTTATTAGTATACATACTAAAATACACATTTGTGTGCATTATTATGTTAGTGCTTAAGCATATTCTTCTGGAAATATCTAAGTTAGTAGCATGGATTCAAATATACCAATCAGCATTCTGTTTATACAAAGACTATGAATGTAAACTGGGATTGATTATACAATTCACTAGACTTAAGAAATTTATAATTATCTAAAGGGCAAATTATTTTATTAAAATAATTTTAATAAAATGTGTGAGTTTAAATGAATAGCACCATGGGTGACATTTTTTATTGAACCTATTCTTCAGAATATTATATGTCTTAACTGAAAAAACAAAATAAACCAAAACAAAAAAAACTACTGACCCACACAAGACCCAATAGGAATCCGTTCTGATAGAAGAGTGTCAGTATTTTGATTCACAGTATGGTCATCAGGCAGGTTATTTAAGAGACCTTGTACATTTGCTTCCAGGATATCAAAAGGCTATGTCATGAACCCTATAAATTTGTTTCAAAATGTCAAAAGGCCTAGTTCACCAGGCCCTTAAACCTCAGGTAGAGATATGTGGTGTTGGTTGGTACTAAATTGTACATTTTCCAGTGGGTGTCAGATTCATACTCCATCCAGTCCTAATACAAACTGAATGTTTGATGTCATTCACATTTGTTAGATGAAGAAAAGGTTTTCAGAGTCCAATACTAGTGAAGGTCTTTACAATGTTACTCTGTACTTATTGATTGTCTATGGTATTGAAGCTGTGAATGAGCATATCACTGGGTCCCACAACAACTTTGAAGGTAGGTGTGCTCAACCTCATTGTATAGGTGATATGAGGCACAGAGAAGTCAATTAACTTACTCAAAGTCAACAGTTGGTAAGCAGAGCTCCTTGTATTTCCAATATCTGAGCAATACCATATCTATATAGTTTTGGGAGACATAGACAACAATAGCAAAATTTTATATTACTCTAAGTTAATTTTCTTAACTTAGGGACCTTTCTGTGCTGCATAATACTAGAGCAGTGAGGTTAAGTAAACTGGTGTATCACTAAGATGGAACAAAACAGAATAATTAAAATTTGTTGGTATACAGGTAATGCCAATTATAATATAGTTTTTTAAAAAACCAATAAAATGCAAAATAATAAAAGCATATGGATTGCAACCCTGACTCCTCCAACTCAAGGTGTATCTTTATCTTTTGTCATGAAAATTCTGCATTAAAACCCACCCCCAAACTTTGTGGCTTAAAATAGCCACCATTTATTCAGCTCACAGTATAGGGGTTGGACGGGTTCAGGCCTACTGCCAAACTGGCTCAGGTGATCTTGGCTAGGCTTATTCCTGAGCCCATGGCCAGTTGGTGCATTGGCTGGGGCTTCCTGGCCTGGAATGGCCTTGGCTGGGATGAACTTCTAACTTCCAGCTGGCTTGGCTGGCATGTTCTGACAGAGGCAGGAATTGAACGAAGATGATTTTATCCACCAGAGTGAGTCATACGGCCAGCCCAGAGTCAAAAGGTAGAGAAACAGATCCACCTCTTCATTAGAGAGTTGCAAAATTATATTTCAAAGGCTGCAGATACAGGGAGGCATATATAGAAAATTAAGTACATTTTTATAATAATTTGAACCATTTTTGCAATCACAAATTAACCAACAGTCTGAATTCTGTGTTCATCATTTTTTGTTTTCCTTGTCATACAATTTTGTTGTGTCTATATGTGTTCTTAAAAAGCATATTTTAAATTTTAGTTGTTTGATTCTACAAAAAGATGATAGTGCTATATGTAATATTTTGGAACTTACTTTTCATGTAATACTTAATTACTGAGAATCATTTATGGTATTGTATGCTGATAGTTTATCTGTTTTTTTTGTGTGTGTGTCTGTATAACATTCTATTGAATGTATGGTCATGGAGACTTACATGTTCTTCTTGATGGGGATTTGGGTTGCTTGTATATTTTACTACGATAAACAGAACTGTTATGTACATGTCCCTTGATAAATACAGGCAAGGGTTTTTGGGGCATATGCTGTACACTGGGACATATCAGCTTTAGGGTATGTGAGTATTTAACCTTGCTTCCTAAGTAGTTAAACCAATTTTCCTACCTACTACCAATTAATAAAATATCTTTGGTTTTGTTTTTGTCATTCAACTATTTTAAAAGTAGTAATAGGTTTTTTTTTTTTTTTTTTTTTTTGGTATGGTCTTGGTTTATGTTCCTAATCACTAAATATATTGAATTAAAACTTCTCCCCTGATAAGCATGGAGTGCAGAATTAACACAGCAGAAAAAAAGAATCTCAGAGCTTGAAGATCAAAATATGGAACTAATCCAAGGTGTTAAAAACATAGAAAAGAAGCTTAAAAGGACAGAACAAAACCTCTAAGAGATGAGTGATTATTTCAAGAGGCCGAACTTAAGATTAATTAGAATCCCTGAGGCACATACAGAGACAGATAATACCCTGGACCCAACATTCCATGAAATTATCCAAGAAAACTTCCCTCATCTCATCACTGATGCAACCATTCAAACACAAAAGATTCGGGGAACCCCTGCAAGACAACAAATGAGATAACCAACTCCTAGACACATAGTAATTCACCTACACAAAGTAGATTTAAAAGAAAAAATCCTAAAGGCAGCAAGAGAGAAAGGTCAGAGCCCTACTGGGGAAGAACAATTAGAATAGCAGCAGACTTATCTACAGAAACACTTCAGACTAGGAGAGCTTGGAGCCCAATCTTCAAGGTTCTCAAAGATAAACAATTTCAACCAAGAATTACCTACCCAGCTAAGCTAAGCCTTATCAGTGATGGAGAATTAAAATACTTCCCAGATATTCAATCCCTAAGAATGTATGCTGCCTCCAGATGAGCTTTACAAGAAACACTTAAGAAAGTATTAAACGCAGAAGAAAGAAAAAAAAGAGCAGCAATGCTTTTCCCAAGAATACAGGAAAAAGATTGAAAACAAACATGAATCAACCCAAAAATCAAAAGAAAGAATCAAAAGAAAGACAGCAAACAAACAGACAGTAGCAACAACAACAAACTTTATAAGAACCTCATGACAGGATTAAAATCTCACATCTCAATAATTAGCATGAATGTGAATGAACTAAATGCACCACTGAAAAGACATAAGATGGCAAAATGGATAAAATATCTTAAGGCAACAATATATCATCTCCAAGAGACTCGTTTCAACAGAAAGTACACTCACAGACTCAAAGTAAAAAGATGGGAAACAAAATTTCCGGTGAACAGAACACAAAAGAAAGCATTCATGATCTTATTATCACACAAAATCCCCTTTAAGCTATCAAAAATTGAAAAAAGACATGAAAGATCACCATATAATGATAAAAGGTTCAATCTATGAACAAGAAATATACATCCTAAACATATATGTGTCCAACATAGGAGTACCAACTTTCATAAAGCAACTTCTAGGTAAATTAAAAAAAGATATTGACTCTAACACTATCATAGCTGGGGATTTAAATACCCCATTCACAACCCTAGACAGTTCATCAAGACAAAAAATCAACAAGGAGATTTGGAACCTCAACATGATACTTAACCAAATGAACTTAATTTATACCTATAGAACACTCCATCCAACAACCATGGAATATGCATTCTACTCTTCACCACATGGAGCATATTCTAAGATTGACCACATCCTCGACCATAAATTCCATGAGATAAATAAACAAATTCCATGAGATTGAAATATTGCTATGCACCTGCTCAGACCACAGTGGAATAAAAATAAATATCAACACCAACAAAGTTCCCCCAAAACTCACAAAGACATAGACAGTAAATAGCATGATGCTAAACAACTCCTTGATCAACATGAAATCAAAACAGAGATTAAAAAATACCTGGAAACAAATGAAAATGAAGAAACATCTTATCACAACCTCTGGGATGCCATGAAAACATGACTAAGAGGGGAATTCATATCTCTATAAATATACATGAGGAAAATGGAAAGATCACAAGTTAACAGTCTAACAAATCACCTAGGAAGCTGGAAAAGCAAATCACCAAAACCTTAACTTTAGCTGAAGAATCTGGATCACCAAAATAAAAGCCCAAATTTGGGACATAGAAAACATAAATTTGATACAAAAAGTTAACAAAACAAAAATCTGGTTCTTTGAAAAGATAAACAAGATTGATGGACCCCTAGCTAGACTGAAGAAAAAGAGAGAAAAAGTCCAAATAAACAGAATCAGAAATGCAAAAGATGAAGTCACAACTGACCCCGAAGTAGTACAAAAGATTGTCAGAGATTACTATGTACACTTGTATGGAAACAAACTTGAAAACCTAAAGGAAATGGAGGACTTTCTGAAATCACACAACCTTCTCAGGTTGAAAAAAGAAGAAATTGAGACCCTAAATAGACCAATAACAATCCAGGAAATTGACTAGGTCATAAGAAAATTACCTACAAAAACAAAAAACAAAAAACAAACCTAAAAACAAAAAACCCAGGCCAGACGGCTTTCCAGCAGAATTCTACAAAACATACAAGGAGGAACTGATACCAATCCTATTGAAAATATCCCAGGCAATTGAGAAAGATGGAACTCTCCTCAAATCATTTTATGAAACTGACATCACATTGATACCCTAACCAGGTAAAGACCCAACAAAAAAAGAGAACTACAGGTGAGTATCCTTGATGAACATAGATGCTAAAATTCTCAACAAGATCCTAGCAAACTGGATTCAACAATACATCTCAAAAATCATCTACCATGATCAAGTAGGCTTCATCCCCGGGATCCAGAGCTGGTTCAACATTTGCAAGACCATGAACATGATTAGATACATCAACAGATGTAAAAACAAAAACCACTTGATTATATCATTAGATGCAGAAAAAGCTTTTGAAAAAATCCAGCACTCCTTCTCGATAAAAACCCTCAAACACCTAGGCATAGATGGAACAACCTTAAAATATGAGAAACTCACAGCCAACATACTGCTGAATAGGCAGAAATTGAAGCCATTTCCCCTGAAAGCCAGAGCAAGACAAAGATGCCTACTCTCATCCCTCCTTTTCAACATTGTTTTAGAAGTCCTACCTAGAGCAATCAGATAAGAGAAGGAGATCAGGGGTATCCAAATAGGAAAAGAGGAAGTCAAGTTATCCCTCTTTGCAGACAACATGATTCTATACCTCGAAAACCCAAGAGAATCTATCAAAAACCTCCTTGAACTGATAAAGGACTTTGGCAAACTCTCAGAGTATAAAATAAATGTGCAGAAGTCAATTGCATTCCTATACACCAACAATAAACAAAGACCCAAATAAAAAGCACAATCCCATTCACAATAGCCACAAGAAAAATGAAATATCTTGGTATCTTCCTTACCAGAAATGTGAAAGAACTTTAAAATAAAAACTACAAAACACTGCTCAAAGATAACACAAACAAATAGAAAAATATTCCACGATCATAGATTGGAAGAATCAACATTGTTAAAATGTCCCTCTTACCTGAGGCCATCTACAGATTTAATGCAATACCTATTAAATTACCAGCAGCATTATTCTCAGACCTGGAAACAACAATATAGGAATTCATATGGAAACATAAGTGACCACGAACAACCAAAACAATCCTCAGCAAAAAAAGTGTCACACTCCCAGACTTTAAATTTTATTATAAAGCTACGGTCATCAAAACAGCCTCGTATTAGTACAAGAACAGGCATACAGACCAATGGAACAGAATAGAGATCTCAGAAGCAAAACTTCAATTTCTCAACTAGCTCTTCTTCAACAAAGCCTCCATCACCAACCACAAGAGTGAGGAGAACCTATTCAGTAAACAGTGCTGGGAAAATTGGCTGACCACATGCAGAAGATTAAAACAAGACCCCTACCATCACCATACACAAAAATCAACTCTAAATGAATCAACGACCTAAATGCAAAGCCTCAAACTATAAGAACCCTAGAAACTGCAGGAGACACCCTTATGGAAATTGGAACTGACAACCAATTCCTGATCAAAACCCCAAGTGCCCATGCCATCAGAGGTAAGACAGACAAGTGAAACCTCATCAAACTGACAAGCTTCTGTAAAGCCAAAGAAACCATCAAGAGAGAAGGGAAACAGTTCACAAACTGGGAAAAAAATATTTGCCAACTGTATATCTGACAAAGGCCTAACATCTAGGATCTACAAGGAACTCAAACGTGCCAAAAAAGAAAATAAAACAAAATAAAAAACCAAATAGCCCCATTACAAAGTGGGTAAAAGATATAAGATATGAGTAGACATACGAGCAGCCAACAGATACATGAAAAAATGCTCACTCTCACTAGTCATCAAAGAACTGCAAATTAAAACCACACTGAGATACCACCTAACTCGTCAGGGTGGCCATCATCAGTAATTCAAAAAAACAACAGCTGCTGGAGAGGATGCGGGGAACAGGGTACACTTCTACACTGTTGGTGGGAGTGTAGACTATAAGATCTAAAAATCGACCTTTCATACGACACCACGATACTCCTACTGGGAATATACCCAGAGGAGCTCAGATCACTCTATGGAAAAGATACCTGCACATGTATGTTTATTGCAGCATTGTTCACAATAGCAAAAACATGGAACCAACTGTGCTGCCCACTGAAAGAGCACTGGATTAAAAAAAAATGTGTTACATATACACGATGGAATTTTACACAGCCAAAAATGACGAAATTATGAACTTCTCAGCCATTTGTATGGACTTGGAGTCTATAATACTGAGTGACCTATCACAGAAACAAAGAACTGAGTATCACATGTTCTCAGAATATCCTGAAGAATTGGACCTTGAACAATTACTGTAATACTATAAGAAAAGGATTGGTAGCAGGGGGAAGCTGCCGTGAGGTGGGAGGCAGAATAGGTAGTTTTCAGAAACTGCCAGGGGAGGGGGGCACACCTCATCAACAAGCGTACCTTTATACTGAGCATTTGTATACCTAACCCTAAACTGTACCCCACATCTTTAAAATAAAATTAAAAAAAATAAATTTCTCCCTTTTTTGGGGTCATTTTCTCTTCTCTTTTGTGAAAAACCATTCATGTTTTTTTGCTCATTTTTTGCTGTGTTATTGTACTTTTCTTATTTATTTGTAGCAATATTCATCTTATACTTGTTTAAGTTATAGATATTTAATGTAGCTTCTCTCAGGTGGTAATTTGCCTTTTCTCTTTATTTGAGATGGTTTTGACAGTCAGAATGTGAAGTGAGTAAGGTTATTGGAAGCCACAGAGTAAGATGCACACGTGCATTTGTTTGTGTGAGGAGCAGAGATATCTACTGTCCTCTTCCCACATATGCCAAGGTTGTGCACGAGCACCCCCAATGGGCCCAGGTTGTTTACCCCTGCCAATGTGTCCAAGCTGTGCATCATCTCCCCTCCCCCATATGCCCGGATTGTGTACCAACCCACACATGCCCGTGTTGTGTACCAACATTCAAGAGAGTGGCTGAGAATGCAGACACAGAAGAGGCTCTGAGGAAACAGGGGAATTGGGGAGAATTTACTACTTGAAAAATTGAATTTCTAAAACAAAAGTCATACTTTTGCTATTTTCTTCAAGTCACTGTAACATTTTTCTTTTTACATTTTTCAGTTTCAACATTTCTAAATAGTAAGATGGTTAAAGCAGTGTCTCTAAAATACAAACAACTGATAAATATATGTGTTAGGGCAGCAGTCACCAACTATTTTGGCATCAGGGAGCAGTTTCATGGAAGACAATTTTTCCATGGAAGGGAGGGTGGATGGTATGGTTTCAGAGTGATTCAAGAGCATTCCATTTATTGTGCACTTTATTTATATTATTGTTACATTGTAATATATAGTGAAATAATTATACAACTCACCATAATGCAGTGTTAGTGGGAGCCCTGAACTTGTTTTTCTGCAACTAGATGGTCCCATCGGGAGGTCATGGGAGACAGTGACACCCGAAGTGTGTTGATAATGTCCAGTCTATTTTGTAATGTCAGTGCAGTGACAGGGTTGCTGTCACTGCAGAAAACCCTACTTCACAAAGATAGGATGTTGGAAATGGTAACAGGCTGTTCAGTGCTTTTATGGCAATCTCAGGATATTCTGCCTTGACTTTAATCCAGAACATATGGAGATTTGGAGTTTCTCAAACAAACTTTTAAGGCCGCAGTCGTTTGTGATTGCAAGCAGTTGATCTTTTTCTAGCACAGACAAAGTGAATTCACCTGGCTTATTCACAAATGTGTCTCAGATCCATTCCTTCCCAGTTGGTGGGGAGGTGCCTTTTGTGGTTGGGAAGTAATGCTCAAACTCGTTTAAAAGCCGAGATAGGTGATCATGAACCAGCTGGGAGGAAGAAGGCCCTGGCTTAGTCTCTTTCAAAATCTCTGCTAATGTTTGAAACAAGTCAACATTCCCTATATTCAATACTCACTGCCCCCATAATTCCAGTTGCCTTTGAATGGAGCCACTTTATCTGCCAACTTGAATACAGTTGTCATTCTCCCCTGAAGTGACAAGTTGAGTTTGTTGAGCAGGTTGAATACATTACACAAATAAGCAAATTTTGCAACCCATTCTGTCACTAAAATGTATGGCCAGTGGTGACTATTTTTTCTGAAAGAAATCTCTGAAACGGCTCTCATAGCTCAAAAACCCTGGCCAGTGGTCTACCTTTAGAAAGCCGTCTCACTGCTGTGTTTTTGAGATGTGTGTGCTCTGTGTCTATCTCCTCACAGAACTTCACAAACAGACATGAGTTAAGGGCATGTACTTTAATGCCGTTGGTAATTGTAATCACATCCTGCAAGACGTTGTTAAGTTCGGGTGACATTTTTTGACTAGCCAGCATTTCTCTATGGATGACATAGACTCACATTCTGAAATGACGTCCTTGTCCCAAAGTAGTGGAACCAGAAAGTCATCCATCCATTCATGGCAATGACCAATTCAGTTTTCCTGATATGTAATCATCCAAAGACTTGAATAGTTGAGTTCTGCAGCTGTGGTATTGGTTGACAACAAAAGTGCACATAACATACCCTCATGCTCACTCTCCCCAAAAACATGTTGCACAAAAACAAACATTGTTGCCTTGTTGCCAACATTAGTAGACTTGCCAACATGGATTGCATACCACAGTGACTCATTAATCCTCTCTAACAGTTGTGCCTCAATATCCTCTGCTATTTCATCAATTTGTATAGTTATGGTCCTAGCCAAAAGAGGAACATGTGCCACCTTTTGAATTGTAGCCTCTCCTAAAAGTTCTTGACAAATGTCCTTAGCAGCAGGCAGGATTAATTCTTTACTAATAGTAAAGGGATTTTTAGCTTTGGCAATGTGTTTAGCCACTAAGAACAAAGCTCTCAGTGCAAACACATTTGATGAAGTGATGGCCTTTGATAATTGCTTCTGTTTCTTTGTATTTGCATTTTTTTTTTATCTTGAAAAACTCCAGAGGCTTGTCTTTTAATGCAGCGTACTTGGTCTCCTTATGGTGAAGCAGTTTTGAAGGTTTCGTGACTTTGTTGGATAACCAATTGCCACATATTATACAAAGCGGATTGGAGAACGTGAAATACCTCCTGTTGCAATGAACCCGTTATTTAAGTAGAACTCTTGGTATTTTCTTTTAAATGCAGCTTTCTTTTTGTTGGCAGTCTAATAGTCTTCTGTTGTCTCATCACTGGACTTTCCCCCTTTTCAAAGAAGATTTACAGTGAAGTTTGTTTTGTACTCATTTTGGCTAGGGTTAGCTTGTGGGCTTACCAAAAGTATACTCATTTTGGCTAGGATTAGCTTGTGGGTTTACCAAAACTGTGACTGAGACAAGTGTGCAGTTTGTGAAAGAGGTGTGGGTGGAAGTGATAAACAAAATAATGGGTAGACCATGTGTGGACTAAAATAAGTGTCGGATTCTGACTTAAAGCCTGCCACCAGATGCAGCTTTACAACTGAAGTATATCAACTCACTTGCCACTCACTGATAGAATTTTGATATGAATCTGCAAGTAATTTATTTATTATGGTCTCTGTGCACTCAAACATCACCTCTCATGTTAATCTGTATTTATAGCTGCTCCCGAGCACTAGCATCACCGCCTCAGGTCTACCTCACATCATCAGGCATTAGATTCTCATAAGGAGTGCACAAGTTAGATCCTTGGCATGAATAGCTCACAACAGGATTTACTCTCCTAAGAGAATCTAATGCTGCCCCTGATCTGACGGGAGGCAGAGCTCAGGTACTAATGTGAGCAATGGGGAGCAACTATTAATACAGGTGAAGCTTAGCTTGCTCATCTGCCACTCACTTCCTGCCGTGTAACCTGGTTCTTAATAGGCCACAGACCAGTCTGTGGCCCAGGGGTTGGGAACCCTTGTTTTAGAGAACTGCACAATTCTAACTTAAATTTGAACATAGGTATCCTCAGGAAGGTAAACAGAAAGAAAACCATGAGAAATTTCTGTTGGATTCAAATATTGTTATTTATAATAGTTCAAAATAAAAGATTACTATTAATCAGCAACTTTAAAATCCTCAGGAGTATATTGCTGAATAAACACATTTAAACTAATATAATTATCAGAAAATGTATGTTTAATTACATTATTATAAGCTGGAGTGTAAATTAAAATCATAAAATTTAAATCAGAGTTAAAATGTACAAAGACTCATCATTTCAACACATTTATTCTTGATTTTTCTATAAATTTTAGCCTTTTAATTTGTTTTGCTGTTACTATTGTTTGTTTATAAAATACTTCTACAAGGTTTGTTAGATTATCTCATTCTTGAATGGAGAGAAAATGGATTTCTACATACATATCATGAAGAAACCATGTTCCTAAAATGTCATCAAGATGTTAATATTTATGGTTATTTCATGGATTGTGTGAATTTTGATTTTGTTTTCACAGCTTTTCTATTTTAGCTTTACCAGAAGGTAGAAAAATGTTCTGAAGCAGTGCACATCTAAATGTGGTCCTTACTGACAGGAATTATTTGAAACTCCTAAAATCTGATATGAACCTTGGAGAAAGATGCCATAGATGATAGCATCCGTGATTGCAAGGCAAACAGGCTTAGAGAGAGCACTATATTTTTGGAAAAAGGGCAAGCACACCACTTGGAATGTTTTATCAAGAAAGGGACACAGAAGTGAAAAGTAATCCTTCTGCTTTATTTGGCATTTTTTGCTGTGTTCGATTTTGGTCTTTGCATTTGGCAAGAATATGGAGTCTCTGGAGAAAGTCCAACGAAGATCAGCAAAAGTGATGTAAGGAATGGGAACTGGCTCCCGGGAGGGGGCTCCGTGGGATCAGGGCTGTTTAACTTGGAGAAGAGAAGACCAAGGGGTGATTTAACTGTCTTCGAGTATTTGAAGGTTATTATACGGAAGATGCAGAACAGATGTTCTCCTCTTCCACAGGAGACCAAATAAAAGACTTTTAAATTGTAGAAAGAGAGAAAGTTCAGTTGTTCATGAAGATGAACATAAGTATGAAGAAAGGATTAAACACTGAAACAGGTGACCAAACACTAAGGGAAGTTTAATCCTCTGAGATCTTCAAAACTAGGACCAGTGCAGGGAACTACCTTGTATCTCCTTTTGAAACTTTTCCAATTCTGAGATTCTGTGCGTGCTGTTTTCACTCTTGTGGAGTTACCTGAAAGAAAGTCAGTTACAAGCATTTATCTATGGATAGAAAGTGGAATTCAGCAGAGAGAGAGATCAAGGGTCTACCTGGTATTTCTGATCTCCTCCTCACTAAACAGGTATAAGCAGTGGGGCCATGTGTAGAATTGTAGAATATGTTGCCTTTTTCTCTGAACTTTTTGAATCCACAGTGATAATTCAGAAAATTATAACAGCTAATGTTATATTGAAAGTTATTTGAAAATTATAACAGCTAATATTATATTTAGGAATTGTACTAAATTAGATAATTTAATAACGGGGAGGTAGTACATTTCTCGTTTCACAGATAAAACTGAGACTAAGAGAAATTTAATCATTCGCTTATGGTCTTTCAACAGGTTCATGTAGAATTCAAACCTTGGCCAGCTTATCCTTCTTCTGTTCTAGGAAGCATTTAAAGTATCTCTCATTGAAACTGGCAACTTTTGTTAATATTATAATTATGCTATCTCCAAAAAGGAATAATCTGTATTAGCTAAATATAAAGAAGTGTGTGTGTGTGTGTGTGTGTGTGTGTGTGTGTGTGTGTGTGTGTGTGTATGTGTGTGTGTGTTTTGAGTTGGAGTTTCACTCTGTTACTCAGACTGGAGTGCAGTGGCATGGTCCCGGCCATCGCAGCCTCGACCTGCTGGGCTCCGGTGATCCTTCTGCCTCAGTCTTCCAAGTAGCCAGAACTACAGGCATGTGCTACCATGCCCGGCTAATTTTTGATTTATTGTAGAGACGAGGTCTTGCCAAGTTGCCTGGGCGGTTCGCAAACCCATGGGTTCAGGCAATCCACTTGCCTCGGCCTCCCAAAGTGCTGGGATTACAGGCTAAGCCACCGAGCTCGGCCAGAAATATGTGTTTAATGAATGAAGACCAAGATTTGGAATTGGAGTAAATTTTGGTGATGTTTTTTGGTGTGTCATAATTAAATTGCTCCTCTCCACTAAAGCAGCATTGCATACATACAAAGATGGCTATTTTCGTTGGCTACTTGATTTACAATTGGGGTAATTGAATGACTTCTTAAATCATCAAAGCTTTGCAATTCACATGAGCTTTGGAGTCTGAGGAGCTAGGCTTCTGAAAGGCTTGAGTGACATGGAATAATGAAAATTTCCACAGGGAACTTAAACTCAAAATAATAGTATAATAAAATTTAGTGAAAATTTAAGCAAGTAACAATTCTTATATATAAATTCATAATTAATTCATGAATTCTTAAGTATACTCAATCAATTTTTATTTAATTCTATCATTGTCTAAGGCGTGTTTAACATTAACCTAATCCAAGTCTTGTATTTCAAGTAAAAAATATAGTATTTCTGGGAAACATTACAATGGACGAATGGAATATAAGCAATCCATATGCTTAATTAAAAATTAGCAATTTACATGCTATAGCACTTACCCCATTTTTAGGAAAAAAATTACCTTTCTCATTTATTTATTTACAAACAACTGAGAACCTGAAGCAATTGATTTGTTAGTATAAATGTGAGTTCTTTTACCATTTTTTGTTACTGTTTTGTTATGATACCTGCTCCTTGGGAAGCTTATGAGACAAATGGTTGTTCAGAGTCTTCAAATGTTATTTTCTAGGATAAAATTTCTCTTTGTCATCTTTTTCTTTTGAATTCCATATCTTAGACTTTTATTCCATATGAAGAGAATGAAAGAGCAGTTATATACTGATTCAGTAATAGTACTAATATATAACATTTATTGGACATTCACTCTGCCCACAGAGGACACCATCTGTAGTGTAATCTATGAGGTGGCTAGCTTCTTGTATGTCCAGTGCTACTCTGGAATCTTTGCATGTGTTGTCTCTTCAAATTCTCATAATCACCCCATGAAACGGGCTTGCAGCAGGCCCCTTTCATAAAATAGGAAAGTGAGTCATAGAAAGTTTAAGTACCTTACCCCGTCCTTACCCAGCTAGTAAGTAGAAGAGTTAGGATTTATAACCCGGCAATCAAGGGACTTTGCATTTGGTCCCATAGTAGGCTTCTTCCCTACTGGAGACCATTTGCAGATGGAAAATGTCCGAATCATCATTTGAACTGCTCCAAGCTTCTGCACTTTGTTTCTATCAATAGCCTGAATCAACATATAGTTCTTGTTTTCTACTTGTTAAAAACTAAGCATAAAGGCTTTACAATTCATGTAAGTATTGTTTATTATAAGCTACTACTAAATGAATGTATTTTTATGACACATTTTGGGATACAGAGTTAAGTAAAAGAAAAAAATCCCATTCATGAAGAAGCTTATAGTTTAGAAGGGAAGTAACACACACATTCATTTAAATACATCGCTTGAAGCAGAATGTGCTGACAAAGTGCTGTGTTGTACACAACACCGTCTGGAAGCACAAAGAAGCAAGAGATTCATCCTCATTTGAGTGTGGGGCCCTAGACCTTGCCTCAGGGAAAGGGAGCCGAGGGATATGTAATTGGGTACGATAACTAGGACACCTGGTCATAGACATTGTGCAGAATGGGAAACGGAGGACAGACTTTCCAGCAGCTGTGCTCACGGAGGATTCCAAAGAATGCAGCAACATGTAGATGTGTGTCTCAATTATTTGCTGGATTATTAATATCAGAAAATGGCACCTTGACACACACATGTCCAACCATTCATCTGTCTATTCATTCTTTCATTAAATCTCTGGTTAAAATAACTTCAGTTCATTGGGATGGTAACTATCTTCTTCAGTGGGTGTGCATTTTTCAACCTCAAGATTTAGAATGTAGTATAAAAATGTATATGACTCAAAATTATAGTTTTAATACCTGTGTGTTAAGGAAGACTCTGCTCACGTTTAGTATGTATTGTATATGCTTAAAATGAGTAAGAGATTTCAGTCTTTAGAATGATAGCCCAGTCACTTCCAATTAAAGTGTGCAGTTGAGTAACTTGTTTCAACTTGTGATTTTAAGTATAGATATTTCAATTTTGTATACTGTATTAGAACATTCAAGAGAATTTAAGACTTTAAATAAGATTTGTCAGCAGAACTTAAAAGTCTACTGGAGGATCTGTTTTGAGTCTGAATAGACTTATTTGCATCCCAAAGCCACCTGTGTGATGATATCAACAGTATGCCTGAAGATTTAACCGGAGTGGGTTTAAGAAAGACTAGGAAGAGTGGGTTTGCACAGCAGTTTTAGACCCAAGTGTAGCCTCATAACTTGAGCTTCGGCAGTGGTGCTGGCTGTGGCATTGCAACCTCACCCTTAGGTGACTGTGCAGGCAGCAGGCATATTTGGAAGGGACCAGAGTGGGAGAGATAACAAGACCATGTGAGCTCACCTGTGACACCTTTCTGGAAAACCCCGTGAGCTGGACAGCTATGTAGACCAGAATGAACACCCACAAATGTAGCTCATTCCCTTTAACAAAACCCCATGTGTTCCTCCAGACTTTAGAGCTGAGTCTTACTATACCTGAGTAAAAGCAAAAGAAGAAAGAAGACCCAGGACAGGGAAGGGGCCAGGACACTGGAGGGGCAACAGACAGTGGATGTCTCAGTGACTCCTGGTGAAAGGAACAGAAGCCCTTTTTCCAGCTGGGTATCAAGCCCAGAACCTCAGAGTCAAGAATGAAGTTGACCCTCTGTGTCCCTCAGAGTCTCATGGCCACTTATTTCTGCATCTGTCAACAGATTTGTGTTATTCTTTTCTGTCCATCTGCAAACCTACTTCACTGTTACTCTGTGTTTGTGCCATAAAATGACTCTGGGACAGAAAGACATAAAAATTGCAATAGTCATTTTATGACTGATAAAAGTTATCTCAATTGTAAATTTCAGGAGGAAAAAATGTGATTGATCCAGGTCCAGTCACTTCTGGCTAAGAAGCCTGAATCATCTGGCCTTTGTCCTCTTAAGAAGCATGAGTATCATCTCTTAAGGGACACATGGTTATCTTTGTGGAGTGGGGTGTGAACGGTGTGCAAGGGGCAATGGCATTTCTGGCGTAGTGGGACATGTATGCAAAATGTAATAGGGAAGAATACTGTTCCAAATCCAATTTTAAAAATAGAAACCATTTAAAACATCAAAGAACTTTTACATAGTTCTAAAGTAGTTTAATCATCACGTTTAAGGAATAAAATGAAGCACAATAATTAGGTCAATGATCTTCAAAGCCTTTTTCTTTTGTTCCTTCAGCAGAATCTTATTGCAACTGAAGTCTCATGTGCAGTTCCGCAATGTAAAGCAGATTTGAGGGGGGCTCTGTGGCTAAAGCATCATCCAGGGTTCCAGGGTCACGGAGCCCTCCCTGCCTGTCCTCTGAAGGACATAGATTATAACCCAGTGGGCTCTATCTTTGCCTTCTGCTACTAATCTCCTCTGCATACGAATTGTCCACATGCAACCACTCTTGAGTTACCTTAGGGGAATTTCATTTTTCTTGACATATTTATTTAATTATATATATTCTTCATTTTGGCACTTGTGTTTCATATAAAAATTTCATATAGGCTGAGTGCAGAGGTTCATGCCTATAACCCAGCACTTTGGGAGGCTGAGGTGGGAGAATCGCTTGTACCCAGAAGTTTGAGACTAGCCTGGGCAACAGTGAGAACTTGTAGCTACTAAAAAAAATAGGTAGGCATATTGGTGCAAACTTGTAGTCTCAGCTACTTGGGAGGCTGAGGTGAGAGGATTGTTTGAGCCCAGGAGGTCAAGGCTGCCATTGCACTCCAACCTGGGTGACAGAAAAAGTTTCATATACACGTTTGTGTTCAGTAGCATGAGGGTGTGACTTTGCCTTTTTGGTTCATCATTGTGATTCTTTCCATAAAACCACTGCATGAAGCACAGAGGTGCTGAAGTACTAGTTGTGTTGAATGAATATGGATATGTTAATAAAATTATATAGATGACTCCATGTCACCTCTCTAAAAAGATTCTCTAACAAACGTCTAGTGGTTTTGCAATACATATTTGCTGAATTAAGTCAACCTAAAAATGAAAACATTACCTCTACCACTAATACCACTTGGTAATGTGACAGTGGAGGTTGTGACAACACATCTAACAACATTTTGGCAGGCTTTCTGGATGAGCTAATGTGTGGCCAGGCCTAAGAAATGACTTAGGAACTTAGAAGTTCTGTTAGCTTTCTATGTTTCTGAGTTTTCCTTCAAATAAGTCCGTACTGCAAAGGAGATCAAATAAAAAATTATCTCATAAACATTTACCATGTGCATAAAAGTTGCTTCCTGCCATACAGTATAGTGGATTAGTAATGTGTGCATGATTCTATCTCAGCACAGTGAATCTGACTGAAATAATTTTTTTAAAATTTGTTTCATGTATTTTTAAATTTGGTTGCTAAAATAGTGTGTAGTAGTTTTATAATTTTTGTATAAATGTTGTTAATATATACATGGGAAATAATGTTTTACTTTGAAACATATACATGGTGAAAAATTAGTGTATGTATTTATGCCATAGACATCTGTTCCAGAGACCATGATTTAACCATTTGTTATAAATTCAAACCTCAAAAATAGGAATTTATAAAATAATTTTGAGTAAAAATAAACCAAATTTCCTTAGTTCAATTTTAGACTTTTCTGAGGATTCATTGTATTATAGGGAATATTTTTCTACTGAAACGATTTGTAGCAGTTAAAGTATCTCTTTGAATCCCAAAAAAATAGTGAAATGCTATTTTGAAAAGTCTGAAATACTGTTCAGTATGACTATAGGTTGAAACTGACTGGTTTTTTTGTTTGATTTTCATGGAGACCATTACAGGCTAAAACAGACTGGAACATTAGAATAGTTTAAAGGCTGTATTTTATGGACAGGAGTAAAACAGATACAATTTATGATGAAATCAACAGTAAGAAAGCAAACAGAAGAAATTGTCCTAATGACTTCCTGGAAAGCATCCTTTCCTGGAAAAGCTGTTGAAAGTGAGTACAGATTGTCATTAGTTTAAATGCTAGAAGACTGCTTGGCATTCAGCCTTTTGGTACCCTGGCACCCCAAGGTTATTAAAAAGTAGGGTTACTTTGGAAATACCTTGACTGTGGGATGTTTTTTGATGGTCTGCTTGACTTTACCATTTAAAATTGTGCTTCTGGCCGGGCTTGGTGGCTCAGTCTGTAATCCCAGCACTTTGGGAAGCCGAGGTGAGTGAATTGCCTGAACACAGTGTTCAAGACCCAGCTGGGCGAGACCTCATCTCTACAATAAATAAAAAATTTAGCCAGGTATGGTAGCACGTGCCTGTAGTTCCAGCTACTTAGAAGGCTGAGGCGGAAGGATCGCCGGAGCCCAGCAGGTTGAGGCTGTGGTGGCTGCGAGCGTGCTGCTGCCCTCCAGCCTGGGTGGCAGTGAGATTCCAAGTCAAAAATAAAATAAAATAAAATAGTGCTTCTGTTACATAATAAACTTGTTATGATTCCATGTTCTGATCATAATTTATCTCATACATATTTTACATTACTTTTATTTTTATATTAATTCATTTAAATTTTGTGAGGCTTTGACTAAAGACCAACTGTCCTTTCCTGAAAGTTTTATAACTTAGAACATGTAACAGAAAATATGTGTTAAAAGCAGATATAACTAATACATGTAGCTGAAAATATGTGTTAAAAGCAGATATAACTAATACAGAATCTCACATGGGTGTACATGGCACAGCTACTTATTTGTCTGATATTGCAAGATCAATTTCTGCCCATTAGAAATTAAAGACATATAGCAAATTTTTCTATGACATTTCAAGATATTTCTATGAACTTTATCCTTCCAATCATTAATTTGAGAAAAATGGGAACAGTTCTTAAAAAGTTGCTATGAGCATGAGCAAATCAAATACAAGATAGATATTTTATAAATTGCATCTTTGTACTATAGATGTGGACCTGAAGACTAATTTATAATGGTCTCCCTATGTATAAATGTGGCAGCTTGGGGATCTGATAAAGTGTGTCACATTGACATTCTGAACAAAGGCATGGGGCAGCAATCTACCAGAGCAGCTCATTGACAGCAGGATGAACTGTGACTACACAGGGAGATGAAATGTGACTAAGTAACATGGCAGTGGTGGCTGTTTCCCCAAAATGGTTACTCAGTGTACTTTTAGTTTCTGATGGATGACAATCAGCCATTTTAATTGTAACAGAAAACATAGCCTTTGGCCAATTATTTCATAATCATGTGTCAATTTGAAATGAAACCATATTTTCTATTCCATGACATTTTAGAGTGTTTCCAGTGCTCCCCACCCAGGTGTAGGGTGATGTGTTGTGCCTTTGGGGAGTGCACCATCTCTGCCCAGATATATACATCACACACACACACACACACACACACACACACACACACACACTTGCTATTTCATCTAGAGTTTTTTTAGGTGATCTACTGTATAATCCAACAATACCACTATTTATTTAAACAAAAAAGAAATCTATATAACAGAGGACCACCTGCACTCACATGTTTGTTGAAGCACTATTTGTATAACAAAGATATAGACACAATCTAAGTATTCACTGAAGGATGAATGGATAAAGATCATGTGGTACATCTATACAGTGGAATACTATTTGGTCATTAAAGAAGCATGACATCATATCATTTGCAGCAACGAATGGAACTGAAGTTTACTATGCTAAGTAATAAGCCAGGTACAGAAAGACAGGTATTCTCATTCACATGTAGGAGCTAAAAAAAGAAAAAAATTGGAGATAGAGACTCATAGAGATAGAATGAGAGGTACTAGAGGCTGGGATGGGTGTATGAGCAGGATGGAGAGATCAAAGGAGCTAGGTTAGTGGGTACAACATACAGTTAGAACACATAAACCTCAATATTTTATAACAAAGGGGGGTGACTATAGTTAGCAATATTGTATTGTTTATTTCAAAGTAGCTACAAGAAAGCACTTGAAAGATTTTCACTCACATACAGAAGTGATACATTCTCAAGGTAATGGCTGTGCCAAATACCCTGACCTGATCACTGCACATTGCATGCATGTAGCAAATACATATACTTCATACATTTATATACTATTTTGTGTCAATAAAGTAGAAGGCATCATAAAAGGGGGTTTCTTGGACTTCCCTGCTTCTTAGCCTCTCCACATTCCTTTGTTTGTTCATTTGTGGAATAATGAAATATTTGGGCTGCCAGGCACTCTCTTGTTCGTTCCACAAAGAATTAAATCACCTCTTTCCCAATCTCCCCATATAAATCCCATTTGTTATTCATAGCCCAACTGAAAAACTTCACAAAGTCTTCCTTGATATGCATTAATGACTCCACTTTCTTTGCCTTCTGGGATCTCATGACATTTTATCATATGATCTGTATTCTTCTAATGACCAGTAACATTCTGTTTTGCATTCTCATTATTAATGGCGAGACTTTTAGTCCCTCTATTAGATTACAGTCTCTTTGAGGACATGGATTATGTTTTAGTCCCTCTGTTTCCCCCATAATTCCTAGAAAGTTACTTTGTATGTTCTCATAAATATCTGTGAAATAAATAACTAAGATGAGATTGTAAACCAGTTATACACAGACTGATTTCTACATTGAGAAGTTAGGAAACCAATATAGCTACAATGTTTTGTGATCTTGATACAAAGCTTTCTAGGTAATTAGTACTTATTTATTACTTATATTCCCATGAATTTTTATTTTTCACTGGTTTCTCTTTAGTTGAAATATTTAGATAAGAAGGAAAAATGGGGGAGCAGGACAAGAAACAATCATTCAATGTAGACCAAATCTGTTTTGAACCTGGGTTTTTCCGACCCCTTGGAACTTCATGCATGAATGGACTTTAGGAGATCTGGGAAGTCTATGAAGTTTAATGCAAATCTTGTAGATGAGTCAGTAGCTTTTATCTAATTCTCAAAGAGAAATACACAAAACCACACCAAATAAAACCTCACTGTTCTAACTAGTCTCCTTTACTCATTTACTTTATCTTGGCATTTCAAAGAATGTCACTATATATAAATGACTTCTAAAAAACTAAGTTCCATGTACATATTAATTTCAGAGTTTAGTATGGTTGTCAGCCAAGTTAGAAGCAGTCATTAATGTAGTTTACTAAGAAACTACTAATTAGGAAGACTTCGACAAGCGAATGGCAATGGTAGTTTTTTTTCGCCCATCTTCATGGGATAAAATACAAAAATGTGAAGTCAACAGTCCTAAGGGTTGATGGGCAATTATAAAAAGGCCTGTGATTTTTTCCCTAAATATTAAAATAGCACTAAGTTCAGACTTAGTGGAATACACCATAATCAGTGTCCTATAAAGTTGTTGATGTAACATACCTGATGAGAAAAAGGCCTCTGTAATTTATTAAATAAACAGGCTTCCCTTTAATAAACTCAAAGCATTGGTTTTTCATGCTGCTCAAATTAAAAAATAAAAATCTTCAGCTTCACTTCCCCCCACATGGTAGTGAGCTGCGTCTCTACTATGTACACATACAGACCCCATGTTCCTTAAAAATGAGATCACTTGGGCAACCCCTTTGGGTCCCCTCCCTCTGTAGGAGCTTTTCTGTCCTCTCGAAAATGAGATTACTTACA
Organism: Carlito syrichta; assembly: GCF_000164805.1. NCBI lineage: Eukaryota > Metazoa > Chordata > Mammalia > Primates > Tarsiidae > Carlito > Carlito syrichta. Next base: position 478,799 of record NW_007256044.1, read on the forward strand.
GAGTCCAGTACTTTGTCATATTTCTTTCCTTTCTCTTTCTTTTGTTTATTTCTTACGTGGAATTATCAAATTCAATTATTCATTCAACCATTTCTTATTAAGTACCTCAGGCCTGGATTGAATACTGCAAATATATTCTTACTTATTCACTCAAAGATGAGTAAGGTGAAGTCTTTGCTTTCCGGCAGCCAATGATCTGCCCTGGCCATGTAAACAAAGTAGAATAAACTATTAGTGGATGATCAATATACTTTTCTGGTATACATGTATAATATGAGTACATATTATAGGCAGAAAAAATGGACTATCTGCATCAAATTCTATACCAGAAGGATACGTTCTGAGAAATTTGTCATCAGGAAATTTTTTCATTGTGAGACTTCCCAGAGTATACTTACACAAACCTAAGTGGCTTATCCACTACACACCTGGGTTACATGGAACAGCCTATTGTTCTGAGGCTACAGACTGGACAGCAGGCTACTGTACTACATACTAAAGGCAACTCTAATACAATAGTAGTATTTTGTATCTAAACATTAAAAAGATACAGCAAAAGTAAGGTATAAAAGATAACAAAGGGTACACCTGTCCAAGGCATACCATAATATTGTGGGACCGCCCTGTACATGTAGTCTATGGTTCACCAGAACCTGGTTTGGTGGCTCATGACTCTATAAGACAGGCACATATTCATTTCTATAGAACTCAAACTGCCATATATATGTAGAGAACAATGGAAATATGTGCATATGCCAGAGTTTAGAAAGTGTTCTTGCCTATGTCCTCTTCTGGAAAACATTATTTTAAGAAGTGTTTTAATTTAATTTAATTTAATTTTTATTATTTATTATAAAGATGTGGGGTACAATTCAGGGCTAGGTATACAAACATGGATCATGCAGGTACCCTTGTTGATGAGGTATGCCCCTCCCCCCCAGCAGTTTCCCTCAACTACCAATCCTATCCCCCCTGACAGTTTCCCACTACTGCCAATCACTTTCTTATAGCATTATAATTGTTCAAGGTCATCTTATGAGTGAGAACATATGGAACTCAGTTCTTTGTTTCTGTGATAAATCACTGAGTATGATCGACTCCAAATCCATCCAAGTTGCTGCAAAGTCCATATATTTGTCATTCTTTATGGCTGCATAATATTCCACTGTGTATATGTACCACATTTTTTAAATCCAGTCTAGGTTCGATGGGCAACACGGTTGGTTCCATGTTTCTGCTATTGTGAATAGAGCTGCAACAAACATACATGTGCAGGTATCTTTTTTGTATAATAATTTGAGTTCCTTCGGGTATATTCCCAATAGGGGAGCTGCTGGGTCACATGGAAGGTAAATTTCTAGTTCTTTCAGAAATTGCCACACTGTCTTCCAACGAGGTTGTACTAGTCTGCATTCCCCCCAGCAGTGTAGAAGCATTCCTTTTTCTCCACATCCTCACCAGCACCTCACCTGTTGTTGTCTGTTTTATTAATGATGGCCATTCTTACAGGGGTTAGGTGGTATCTCAATGTGGTTTGGATTTGCATTTCTCTGAAGATGAGTGAGGCCGAGCACTTTTTCAGGTGTCTGTTGGCTGCCCGTATATCTTCTTTCATCAAAAGTATTTTAGATGATAAAAACTCATCAAAATCAAGAATGGAGAAATCATGGTGTACTGGACCACTGGTAACTTGCGAAATGAGTTGAGTGTGGTCTAGTTAGGTTGCTAGACTCAGCTTACGCAAACACAGGATATCCAACTAAATCTGGTTGCCCAAAGCCTTTTTCTCTAAGGGGCCATCGGTGCCTCTTCTAAGTTCTAATACACCACTGTCTTTCCTTACTGAATCTCCGGGTGACTTCCTTATAATAGGAAAAGAACCATACACGCAAGCCCTCTCAGCTTTGGGGTTGCTACATTACAGTGACTTGTAACTGTTGGCTCCCAGTGCAAGTGGTCCTTGCTTCTCTGCAGGTGGTCCTTCAGGGTGGCTATGTCCCAGGACCTCTGAGGACTGTAGAGATAATTGCCGTGTAACACTCAATGGGCCCTCTAGGTTGGTATCCTCTTGTTTCCCATTTATGTGGATGAATAAATGGGAAACCACGTTGAGAGAGGAAGGGACGTTTGTTGCTTCTGGGACTTTTCTTTCTCTGTTTGTCTCTTCCCCTAACCTTCTCACTGGTAGTGAGTGGTGTGTGGGAGGCAAGATTGCTGTTTCAACATTGAAAGGGGTTACTACATTCCAGGGATGCAGTGACTGTGACTTAAAGAGTACAAGAGGTAGGGTAAATGTAACATGACCAGGAAAGGGGTTATCATTTACATCTTCCTGCATCCTCTGGGTAAGGCTTGCTTTTGTGACCATAAAGCATAACATCATCTTTAAGAGTCACTGACTGCCAGCATTTATGGGTGGCACTGGAGATGAGGCCGCTTCCTAAGGGTGATGTGATCAGTGCACAAGAACTGGTATTAGGGAACCACAGAGGCAAGAAGTCTACATTGTTGCAGTACAAACAGATTCCAAAGAGTCATGGCATTATAAGTAGTAATAGTATTGCTATTTTTTCCTTGATGAAAGAGATAGAAAATTAAATTAAATTAACCAAGAACAGTGCAGGACAATAAAGAACATGAAGAGATGGTTTCTGGACCTGTTGAGGAAGAGATAGCAGATACCTAGAGTTTAGGAGGAATCTTCACCTTCATTGACGGGACAATCAAAATATACTTACTGCCTCTTCTCATCCATTATACTAAATTGTTATCAATCACTAAACATCATGTAGGTTTGTGAATTTTTAATGCATTATTTAATCAAATTGTTTATATGGATGCTCTAGGGGAGTCCAGCCAGAATCAGAGCCTAGTCCATAGATAGTCTTAAAGGAATAAAGTCCATCTCTCCCAGGAGCCTGTTCAGCACCCGTCTACTTGTGTGTGTGGCGGGGGGGCACTTTTAATGATCTGGGAACTTATACACCCTCCAAGACATAGGGTATGGCCATTGCTAAGGTTCGAATGTATCCCCCAAAAGCATGTGTTGGAAACTTAACCCACAATGTGAGAGTGTTGAGAAGATGAGGACTCATGTGATGGGGTCAGGCCCTGAGGGCAGAGTGAATTGATTAATTTAGTATTCCTATTTATTAGTCTTTTTTTTCCTCTTGCAAGGCCTATCCAATAATATTTCACATGATCTTTTTTCACACTGTATATCCAGCACAATTTCTTACACATGGTAGGGTCTCAATAAATATTTGTTGAATAAATACTAGATGCTTAATGCATACCTTTTAAATTGAAAGTGATGACTACATACCAAGTGACACAGAGTAAATTCTTAGCTCTTGCTCCTGGTAACTGCTTCTAGATCGGGAAAGGATAAGAAATATTTTTCCCTTATCTAACACTTTTATGACTACACATAAATTTCTGAGAACACAAGTAACTTTGGGGATAGTTTTGCTAGATCAAGGATTATTCTCACCTCTGCCTTTTCCTTGGGGAATGACTGGTTCAGGCTTCTGTGAGGATAATGTTGAGTGTTATTTTCTTGTTCCATTATCTGTCCCTAGGTCTTTTCACTTAGAATCTTTGTAAACACAGGTGTAAAAATAGAATTGTTTTCCATCAAAGGGAACCTTGCCCTTAGCAAGCCTCTGAACAGTTGTGCTCTGCACCTGCAGTCATAAAATCTGAGAGAGATAATGTGCTGAATTTTAATCATATGTTGCCTTGTTACATATACTCACTTTAGAAACATTTCCTTTATTGTGGATTTGTTAGTAAAAGGGCGGTGTTGCCAATTAAGCCACTGAATTGCTCAGGGAGTGATTTTACACTGGGGAATGAGTATATAGTCTTGTGTAAAAAAAGCAGCCTCTTTGGTTAAAGTGAAAAAGCCTAGTAAATAAGCTTGATGAAAGCCCATCTCACTGGAAATGTTTCACATTTGCGTGTGTATGCATTTAAGTTTGTGGATGAAGATGGGTGCACAAAAGAATCATTCAGTCCACAGCTCTGTGTATAAAAATTTCAATCATATCAGTATACTTAATAAACTGGACAGCTAAAGAAAGCTCAATGGAGTTCCTAGAGAGCTCTTAGCTTGCTTTCTTCTTTGAATTTGACTTTTAAAGACATTATTCTGACATTTAACATGTTTACTACTTTGACATTTTAAAAAATCTGAATGTAACCAATGCTTGCTTAATAGAGATTATTTCTATTGTTATAAAAGGGAAAAAGATGATATATTGATTAGCCATTTAATTTTACTGTATATGTAAATATGGTCATTACATTATGTTTTGCTCTTTTTGGAAGGTTCTCACTATAGTTTTTATATTGAGATATGGAGATCTTTTAACAATTTCTAAAAGGAATGAAAATGAAATAGTACCTGTCATTCTCAAGAAAAAAAAAGTGATTCTAAGAGCTAGAATAGCGTGAGATTAGGTTATACATATGTAGGGAGTTTTCAGAGATTCACCATTGTGCAGTTTGGGATTTCCCAAACTTGCCCATTCATATGAATTTTCTGGACAGGAGCCCTATGAAAATTGATTATTGTGTCTCCTAGCCATACTAAACCAGAATCTCCAGGAGGAGGGGCCAGGACCATGTATGTTTAACAAGCATTCCAGATGATTCTTGTATCAAGCAAATCCAACAAACATTGGGTAGTGATTAACAGTAAGTGTTTAGATTAGGATATTGGTGTTAGCATCTTGATTTCACCACTTCTTAACAGGCTACTGTGAGGAGAATACCAATAATTGCAAGCCTCAGTGTTCTCATGTATAAATTGGAGCCACTGGCAATGCCTGCATGTTATTGTGTATAAACTGGGGGCACTGGCAATGCCTACTAATGGAGTTACACAGGGATTAAGTGGTATGTTGACCATGTGAAGTGTTTTGCACAATACTTGGCACAAGGTACATAGTTAATAAATATTAGCTATTAGTAGTAGTTGTATAAAATTTAGTACATATGCAAATAATTTTTTTCAAAGAAATGATAATGCCTTACACTTATGAGTAAGGAAAATAGCAATTCAGGGTGATCCTCACTGCTAATGTGAGATAAATTTTTGAGCAGGTAAAGTTTGCCCCTAAGGTGACCTGCCTGCTTTGCAGGATGCCTGGAAGTCGTGATCTGCCTGTACTCCTTACTTAAAAAAAAAAAGAAATGATAAAATCCATGAATTAGTTTAAATAAATTGGGTATTAGTTCATGTAGGAATTAAATATGCCAGCATTTTCTTTTTTTTTCTTTTGAGTCGGAGTCTCACTCTCTTGCCCAGGCTGGAGTGCAGTGGCACGATCACGGTCAGCCTTGACCTGCTGGGCTCAGGCGATCCTTCCGCCTCAACCTTCTAGGTAGCTGGAACCACAGGCACACACTACCATGCCCAGCTAATTTTTTGATTTATTGTAGAGACAAGGTCTCGGCAAGTTGACTAGGCTGGTTTCAAACCCCTGGACTCAGGCAAGGCTCTTGCCTCCACCTACCAAATTGCTGGGATTGCAGGCATAAGCCATGGCATCCAGCTGAAGGGTGGATTTTCTACACTCACCCTTGCAGCAGGGCCCCTTTCTCTTGGGCTCAAACTACCTCACTGTTACCTCTGACCCTGTCTGGGCTTTCATAATTCTTATAGGTAACTCAGAGGTAACACTTTTTTGTGTGTATGAGTATAAAAAATTATGTTTCATTCTAAAAAAAATATGAAATCTTCTCAGATATGTTATTTTTCTTTTATGCTAATACCTAAGTTTATTTCAAGAGGCATATAATATAGATTAAATATAAGCTTATTTCCATTCAAAATTGAGTATTAATTAAAGTAATTGTTATTCTTATCACACTTGTCACCAGTAACATGATTTCCAGCAACAGCTAACCAGTGTTTTAAGGAAAAGGCTACTTCATCAGTAAAAGAATTTGAAGAAATACTACCATAATCTATTGCATTTTTGTGTTTTGATACAGTAAAAACTCTTAAAAATTGTGGAGTAAAGAAACACCTGCTTAACTTTGTTTAGTTTAGTATTTCACAAGCTTGTTTAACTATATAATTCTTCTCCACCAACATTTAATTTGTATGTCAGCAATTAACTTTTAGCCTACGAATATCTGTTAAAACTAATTTTAGTTTGGGAAATATAAATTTAAAGTAATGTATTTGGTACCTACTATGCGTGGAATATTATTACTATGCACAAATGTAATTAATCTTTCATTTCATTTTGAAGGTAATAACAAATCTTGAACTTTACTGTTCCTTTCTATGGGAAGTCTTAACTTCAATCCCATCGACACTTTCAGGTTTCAATAAATGGCATGAATAGTCCCAGAATTGTGTGTGGCATTTTGTGTATGATGTGCATATTTTTGTAGAAAGGGTTCATTGTTTTAAAATTAGACTCTCAAAGAGTTATGTGACCCCTTGAAGATTAAGACTCACTCCTCTCAAGGAGGTAATTGACACTGCTACATTGTCTTCTCTTTCACAAATCAAGGAGCTGCATTAAACAGCAATTTTGCTATCCATATAAGATAAAATAATACATTATAGTTCTTTGATAAAGGTATTTAGGACATTTTATTTTTATTTCAACTGTCTATAATGCTTAGAATTTCTTTATTTTCAGGGTTTTTTTAAGCAGACTCCTTTTGGGATATTCTCTATTTTTAGACATTTAATAACAGCTTTAAACTTCATAGCTCTTTATTGCTTCAGATTCCTGTTGTCTAGTAATTTTTGTATATTCATTAACAAGTGGTCATTCAGTAGCTACCATTTGCCACATTTAGATATTATGAAAAAAAGGTCAGGTGACTTTAAGGAATAGCTCTTAATTTGAACTTTTTTTATTTCTGAGGAGATAATAAAGTGAATGTGCTAGACAGTAAGTCACTACAGAAGCTAGTGGCTTAATAACATTAACAGAACTCAAAAGGATAAGTTTTTGACTGAGTTTGTTGAGTGGTCCTACATTTTACCCCTGCTTTTTTTACTTCTGGCATCTCTTCTGATGCTATTATTCCTGGGCTCTATATTGTAATTCCTCTCATTGATGACTATCTTTTGTTTTTAGTTCAATTCTTAATTCTATTAACTCTCTGCATTCATTCAGTTATTATCCCTATTCATTCAATATCTTCTAGTTGAAAGCCTATTCTAAATTGAAAATAGGCAGAGGCTGTTTTTTTGTATTCTATAAAGCAACCAACAGGATTTTGGTCATAGGTTAAAATCCTAATAGTCTAAGTAATCTGCATGGTAGTGGAGAATGACTGGGGTGCAGAATCTCAACCTTGACATCAGTAGCATCATGTGTTTTAACCAGCTGACTTATTCTAGGAAAATAATGCAAACGTACTAACATGTGAAAACCATGTTTCCTTGGGAGAAAAATGAACTTATTATGGTAAAAATATTTCAGCGGGAACAACACTGCATTCTTTTAAAGTGAAATCATGAATAGAGGTAAATTAATATTTCCAGAATTATTGACACTCTATACACAATGTGTATGTTTTTCTTGGCCTGAAACATTTTTCCTCCCAGTAAATCAGATTCATTCCATTTGGCAAGATTTTCAGAAAGAGCATGAGGTTATTTGTGGGATGCGTATTTGACAAGTTCACACAATGTACAGTTCAAAGTTCAAAGTTGAAATCACAGTACTGTTTTCTTGACAAGCTTTCTCTGGCAAATTGCCTGTGGAAATTCTGGTAGGTTTTCATGCTTTCCACCCAAAATTCAACTAGTATTATAAAATCACTCATCAGTTGGGACTAACTAGTTACTCTAGAGCTATTTATCTGAACAAGATGACTCTTTATTAGCCTTGTTGAAACGTTAAGGGCACATTTAATTGAAAGACTCAAGTACTCTTTTGCCCAAAATTTGGAGGGAAAATATACATTTCAATTGTATCTTTGCAAATATAAAAGATCCTAGACAGTTATACTGTTGGTAAGATATAGTTTTAGAAATACTGAATCTATAGATCTTAGTATAAAATCTAATTAGGAACTTCCCAGACATGTTTCTGTTTTAACTTTATTTAATGACATATTTCTGTTGCATTTATACTATGCCATCAACATTCCACACTTGTTCATTTATTTTGGTGATTATAGTGCTGAAATTTTATGTCATTTTGAACTGTGAACTCAACTTCATGGGAATTTTATACAGCTTTGGGCAATGTAGATATTTGGATAATGTATAATTGGTTATTATAGCATTAGTCTAAAATTTGATTTTAAGACATGAGCATGCTATAAAATGTTGAATAATTAATGTGATTCTAGTAGAGTTCTTTAGTGCCTTTTAATAGAATTAAATATTACTTTGTGCAAGAAATTGATTTGGGGTTAAGAGCTGTAATTTGCAATGAATGTGTCATTGCCAAAAAAAAAAAAAATTATGAGAAATGGCCATATCTGTGAATGTGTTGGGCTTAGGTAAAATAATCTGCTCTGCATACTAAAGAATACATTAGGAATACATATTTCTAAAGCTTTATTTCCAAGTTTTATTTTCTCTATACTGTCACACTCTCTGAATCTTGTATTTAAATTGATGCCATCTAGAACATGAAATTTTATAGTGATCTTCTACATTTTTTCATCTAATAAGTATTTTATAATCATAAAATATTTTTTATTTTATTTTGGATTTTTATATTTATATTCATTGATAAGATTAATGCATTTAATAATATAATTTTAGTTCATGAAAACTATTAATGATAAGACAAAAATTTTCTGCCATAATGGAGTTTACATTACATATAGTGAAATTGAGGACAATAAACAAAACAAACAAATTAACGGTCAATCATTGTCCTTATCTTACTGGACTTGCCAGCCGCGTTGACACGGCTGATCTTTTCCTCTGCCTTTCAGCACTTTCTTCACAGCTCTGGGATTTCTGATGGTTTCCTCTTTGACTGTTCATTATCAATTTCCTCACTGGTCCCTCCCCATCTTCCTGATTTCTTAATGCTGAGTGCTCTGGGGCTTGTTTTATGTACAATCATTTCCCTCAAATTATTGATTATTATGTCAATAACCTTTATTAGATGTGCTAATGCTTTAAGTTGCCAGTATCATCAAGTAAAATGCTGTCAACTCTTTGATATGAGAGCATACATCATGCTTTAAAAAAAATCTCTTTAGTGTGTAACACAAATGTTCTCATAGCAAGTATTCAATAAAAATTTGTTCATTCTTTGTTTTATTCAGCAACAATTTACCAAATGCTTATTATGTATCAAGCATTTAGTGAAAAAAGTAAATTGTAAATTTACATCTATTTTATTAAAATTTTTATTTTGAATGTTACATCTTAAAAATATTTTATAAATATCATTATAGCAGTAGCTGTTCTTAAAATAATGTTCTAATCAATTTAAGTTTTTGTTATTACAAATATTGGTTCACAATACACCAACATGTTAGATCCAAATAAACAAGTCTCTTTTTTATAATTTGTTTCCTGATGGTCATTCTCCTCTTCTTTCTTATGGAGTAAAGACTATTCCTGGCTCCTTTAAACTTGGTTTGTGCAACTTCCAGGCATGCCTTAAAGGGAGGAAATGCTGCTTCTTCTACCACCTGTTTCTCATTTTAATGATTTAAAAAGTGTTTGTAGTGATGCATTATTTTCCACCATGTAGAAAAGAGTATTATCTTAAAGATGACATGTCACATGACAGAAAGAGCCTGGGTCTCCTGTAAGAGCCCTGGACTACCACTTTCAGACTGTAATGAAAAGGAGCTAAAGGTCTATTTTCTTTATACACTGTATTTGAGTCTCTATTGCATATTCCAAACTTACATCCGAACTAAGACAAAATTTGGTGCCAGAAGTGGGGTGCATAAAGAGGCATATCCTGGACATGTGACATATTATGTTTAGCAGTTGAGAGGCAGAAAGAAGAGACACAGGTATTGGGATCTGAAAGCTGACCAATCCTGAAGAATGCTGAGGCAAAGCATTAGTATTGTTGTGGCTTGTAATATCTTAGAAGGCAGACCGCAAACTGAGACTAAACATTAGGGGAAATCACAGGAAGACAGCAGAATATTGAAGTGTTGACTACTTTCTGCTCTTCCAGCAAAATCTTATGAAAGAGATGAAGTCAGTCTAGAGTTAACTAGTATGCAAGTGGAGGTGGAAAGGAAAACAGTTCTGTTAAGAAAGACTTTTTGTGCTAGGCTAGCAAAATAATTTCACCGAGAGTCCTATAATTTGAGGCCTTTAAGGGTTGAAAAGTCAACTTTTTCTGTACTCTGAACCAAAAGAATTATAATTGGTGGTTTCAAAGCCACTGCCTTGGTATGAAACAAGCTTGATGCCCTGCCAGACTTGGGAGTTGGTCTAGAGGCAAAATTAAATTAAGGGTATTTCTTTTCCACTCAAACAAAATGGTTCAAGTAGTCTGGATGTGTCTTTCTTCCAGAGAGGAGGTGAGCAAATCACAAAGAGTGATAAGGAAAAGACAAGCATCTTTAGGCTAAACTACATTTAGATTAAGATCTTTGGCTATTGTTACTTACGTGTGAAACTCATCCAAAACAAATTGCCTGAAAGCTTATACTAAGTTTTTTTCTTTTTTTTTTTTTTGAGTTGGAGTCTTACTCTGTCGCCCAGACTGGAGTGCAGTGGCCGCTCCCGGCCACCGCAGCCTCGATCTGCTGGGCTCTGGTGATCCTTCCGCCTCAGCTTTCCAAGTAGCTGGAACTACAGGCATGTGCTACCATGCCTGGCTCATTTTGATTTATTGTAGAGATGAGGTCTCACCAAGTTGCCTAGGCAGGTCTCGAACCTGCGGGCTCAGGCAATCCACTCACCTCAGCCTCCCAAAGGCGGGGGATTACAAGCTGAGCCACCGAGCCCGGCTTATACTAAGTTTTTGAGGGAATTATGCAGATAAAGAACAACTATATGGCCTGCAAAAACCCATAATTGTTCAACCTCCAAGGACATCTCTGGGCTGCCAAACTTGGACCTGTGAAAAAAAGACTAGAAAAACATTGCAATCTCCAAGAAGAGAACTCTCTTTAATGCCTACTTGGTCTATGGCAAGGGAGGACAAGAGATCAGAGAGCACCTTGCAGAGGCTTGAACCAAAGGCTTTGGAGGAAAATGGACATGTCCTCAAAGCAACACAAGGGCTTACATATGGGTCTGACCAAGGGACTTACTTCGTGGTTGGATTAGGGACATTTGTAATTCCTACTTAGTGGTATGTGATTACTGCTATGATCCAGGGACTACCATGTATTCACCAATCCTCCTTTGCTTATGAGGGGCAGTTTAGATGGCCATATCCAATTTCTTTGCAATTCTTGAGTATTGTGTACATTGAGGTCAAATAAACACATCCTTTATGCAGAGGGCTATACATCACCTTATATGAGGGACTTTTAGCTGGGTGCAATAATTAATGATGCTTTGGGGGTTTCTCCCTTGTGGAGGTGATGAATATGTTCTGCGTGAAGGAGAGAGGTTATATAACTCTCCACAGTTATATAACTCCTGTTATAACACAGTCATATAACTCTTCACAGTTATATAACTCTTCACAGTTATATAACTCCTGTTTTTTTGCTATACTTAGCACTGCCACAAATATAGTATGTTTTCTTACCTCCCTTGAAGTTAGGTGTGGCCATGTGACTTATACCTGACCAATGGAATGTGAGGAAACTTAATATGTGCATAATTTGAGATGTCTTTAAAAGGAGACTATGTTACCTTTCTGTCACTCTTCCTCCATCCTATTCTTTGAAAACATAGATAAGGTGTCCAGCTGACTTTGAACAAAAGACAAGGGTGATTTTGGGAGGAGGGCAGAGCAGAGAAGATAGTAGGAGCTTTTGCCTTTGGGCAGCTTTGTGTGGCAAAGTCCTCATACTAGTACTGTATTGTCTACTTCTAGAAGTAGCATAGAGTATAAATAAAGTTGTATCACACTGAAGGTGCTGATATTTTGGGTCTTATGCAGCAATAGATGACTATTATAACAAGCAATATTATTATCTAAGTGGAAAAAATAAGCATCTATTTATCACTCACGATTTTATGAATTGCTTGGGACAGCTCTGTTTCATATTCATGTAGTCTGGAACTTCTGCTGTTTATATTTCTTATTCTTTTCTTGGGACCATCAGGCTACCCAGAGTATGTATATTGTTTGTAGCTAAGAGTTATGATAGCCAGATAAATGATTGTCGTGAACTATCCTAATTAAGTGTTATGCCGCTGAACAATATCCAGGTGAAAGAGAAATTGAGGTGATGTTTCAAATGTGTTATTTAATATTATATATTGAGTGGAACTGAACCTGTATTATTGCTAGTGCACACACACACACACACACACACACACAGTTTTATTATTTTGCCATCTATCTCCCTAGAAAAGGTCTGCAATTTTACTTCATTTGTGCATTACTAAGAAGTTAGCGTGCCATAGATTAATGGGTACCATCAGGAAAACAAGACTCCTGGGTTATAGATGAAGGGCAATTTATTATTCACAGAAGTAGCAGCAGCTGGAGTATCAGTAGCTTCTGCACCTATTCTCTGAGCTCCAGTTCCCATAAGGGAACACAACAAGGCTGAATTGATACCTGTACACTCAATGGGTTGTACTACAGGAGAGAAGTTCTGAGAGACAAGAGTTCAAATTTATCTATAATGGGCAGTAAGGTGCCTGCCTTTTGTTCCAGTAGCGAGACACTATTTCCATCTTCCAAGGTTGTAAGAGTCTACATCTTCCAAGGCTGTTCACCATCAGACATTTTTGAAAAGTTATTCTGGAACAAAAGACAGCATCTCTCCTGGTAGCATGTAGAAATGCAAGAGACCCATGGAGAATCATTTCCCAAACTGCTCTTGCCAAAGTCAATAGTGAAATTCATATTTTTATTTGAATGGGAACTTTTGTTCACTTATCTAACTAGGTTTCTCTGCAGCTTACAGCACTGTTGTCATTATCCCTCTTTTGGCTTCAGTTTCACCATTTTCTTTAGGCTTTCTTCTTTCTTTTTTGACTTTTTATTTCTTCTTTCCCTTACTCATCAAATATATATTTGAGCACTTAATATGCTTCAGGCAGTCTTGTAGGCACTGAGAAGTAAAGAAAACAAAAAAAGTCTTTGCTTTTATAAAGCTTACTGTCTGGTTGGGGAAGTTAAATAATAAACAAGATAAATAAGTAAAACAATGTGTCCTGTGAAATGGTGGCAAGTGCTAAGATGATTAACACAGGAAAAAGGAATGGGGAATAAAGAAATTAGGGTAGAATGCACTTGGAGACCAAGGACCTCACTTGAAAGAGTTCTAGAAAAAGCTGTATGAAAATGCAAAGTCCTTGAGCCTGGAATGGGCCTAGTGTGTCTGAGGCATAGCAGGGCACCTCTCTTACTTATCTGTTTCATGTCCAGCTTCCAAATGGCATCCTAACAGTTTAAGTTTACTTTTTTTTTCTTCTACAAGTCTGTATGTGTGTTTACATACTTCATTCATTTGTAAGGGTTAAGGCTGTTTAGTTTTTCTAAGATAATTTATTGAGTAATCTTTTTCTTTCTTCAGTGATTTAAAATGTTACTTTTGCAATAAAATAAATTTCCATCTGAATTTGGTTTTTTTGTCTCTCTTCTGTTCCATTCATCTGTTTTGTCTATTTGTTTTTAAAATTCGTCTAACAATCTGCTTTAACTATTACAACTTCTACTTTTAGAAATTGATAGGTTTTTCTCCTTGTTTTTCTAATTGGAATTTACAATTCTTTTGTACAGTTTCAACATCTTATAGGTATTTTAATTTATATTATGATAGATGGATAAATAGAAGATAGATAGATAGAATTGGCAAGTGTATTAAATCATTCCATACAAGAAAATGGCTTGTTTATTTATCTATTTGAATGTTATTTTATGTTCCTCAATAGGTTTTAAAGTACAATACTATGTTTTCTTAATTACTGGGTTTATACCCAGGCCTTTTTCTTTTCAACTGATATTTTAAGTAAAATTGTTTTCTTTTTTATAATTTCTAAATAGTGTTCAGAAAAGCTACCTAATTTGTAATTTTGCAATTTGTTGCCATATTTTTTGTGTTGTCTTGGTAAGGAACTACACTGTCAATAATTATTTTAAATTTGTCTTCTCCTCTCCTACATTTGTCACTTATTTCTTTCTATTGTCTATATTCATTTTGATTAGCATAGTGAGAATAATATTAAATTAAAGTGATGACTATGGGAATGTTTAGCTTGTAGCTTACTCCAAGGAGAATCATTAAGCATAATGTGGTTATTTATTGTGAGGCATTTGTTTTCATCAGGTTAAGCAAATATCTACTTTCATGGTACTTTGGAAGGCTGAGGTGAGTGGATTGCCTGAGCCCGCGGGTTCGAGACCCACCTGGGCAGCGAGACCTCATCTCTACAATAAATCAAAAAATCAGCCGGGCGTGGTAGCGCATGCCTGTAATTCTGGCTACTTGAAAGGCTGAGGCGGAAGGATCACCGGGGTTCAGCAGGTCGAGGCTGCGGTGGCTGTGAGCAGCCACTGCACTTGTCTGGGCGACAGAGTGAGACTCCAACTCAAAAAAAAAAAAAAAAAGTTGAAAAATCTAAGAACAGAAGATACATTTTGTTAAGCATAACCTGTTAGCATCTATTGTGATCATGTGACTTTTATGACATAGTTGATATAGTTTATCCCATGAATAAGGTTCCTATAACAAAGTCACCATTTATTCTAAAGATATGTTTGTGTGTATGCGTGTGTGTGTGTGTGTGTGTGTGTGTGTGTGTGTGTGTGTGTGTGTCAGGAGTTTTGGCCTCTTAAAAACTTTCAGGTCTTTTTTTCTCTCACTCTGCTCTAGAAGTTTTAAGTAGCCTTCCTCCCCTTGATGTCTATATTGCATCTTGGAGTGGCTAGAAGTCTTTGAGATGGAGATGAGCATGCTGGTCAGTATTAGGGAGTACACCATTTGGGAGCAATGAGGGAGGAAAGAGAGGATAGATGCAGGACTGACTGGGTGACAGAGAGGTGGGGGTATCCTGCAGCTGAGGGGAGGCCTTAGTCAGCCTGTGTGGATGCCCAAGTTGTCTATCGTCTGCATGGAGAGTGTGGGAACGGGAAGGGCCTGGAAGAGATGGCTGTACTTTTTTTCTTTTTTTCCTCTTTTAATTTTTATTTTAAAATTGTGGTGTACAATTTAGGGTGAGGTATACAAATATTAATTGTGCAGGTACCCTTGTTGGTGAGGTGTGTCCCCCCCTACACCAGCTAGGTATCAACTACTGTCAATTCTACCTCCACCCCCCGCAGTTTCCCACTACTGTCAATCCTTATAGTATTACAGTAGTTGTTCAAGGTCAACTTATGAGTAAGAACATGTGATACTCAACTCTTTGATCCCTGCATCAACCGGTCATGGGATGTAGCTATTCAGTGAAGGAAGAGGGCAAGAGCTTATATAAGACAGTGCTCTTCAACCAGAGGAAAATCCCCTGAGGGAGGCCAAGAGCTAAGGACTGCCTGCCCAAAACAAGTTCAGAGACTATTGGGCTAAGCCTTTCATTTCTGCAAGAAGGTCTGGTTGGCACAGGACAGCACTCACCACACTGAGTTCTGGAGTATTCCTATAACTCCTATCTTCTACCTAAGTAGTATCATCCTCTTTTCACTCCCATTTTTTTGTATTATTGAGCCCTGAACCATTTTCCAGCTCATATCCTTCTTTTGAGCTCTAGATTCAGAAACACAGCTATCTTCTCATCAGTTCCTCTGCATTACCTGTAGGCATCTTGAACATTACATTGTAAGACTGAAATGATTTTCTTCCTCCAAGTTTCTGCCACCAATTCTATTCTTTTTCTCAAGTGGTAACATTGGAATCTATTTAGTCACTCAAGCTAGAAATTTGAAAGAAAATTTAGATCCATCATTCTTAACCTGGACAGTTAAATCAGTCAACTTTTTGAAACGTAGTATTTTATGTTTGTATTTTATATGCGCATTTTTCTTGGCTATGGCTTTTAATTATTTCAAAAGGGTTTGCAATTCAATAAAGGATTAAGTATCATGCTTCAGAACATTTTTCTTTTATATAACTTCACTCAATAAAGCCAATCACCAAGTTCTACTGATTCAGCCTACTGATATTTTCCTCATGTATAACTCCGCCTTTTCTGTAATTAGACAGTTACCCTCTCTTATGGGTTAGCGGCCATACTTTTATTAGCAGTCTTCTTACTTTCACTTTTAATGTCATTTCTACCCCACCCCCTTTCATAGTCAGTTTTCTATATTCTTGCCAGTTTAATCTTTTTGTGGTGCAAATTGTACCAACTGGCTTATAGAAATAAGCCCAAGTTCCTTAGCATGGCACACAGGCTCTTTCTGATTCGATGTTTGTGGATCTGCGCAGCCTCACTGTGGAAATGCCACTCTTCTTCATGCTTTAGGTACCAGCAAGCTGTACTTTGTTTTGTATTTATTGTTATTATTATTACTATATTTTGGAGTTTTGGGGTAAAAGTCAGGATTTAATATATAAGTAGGTTGCATGCAAGTGAAGTCAGGGCTTCTAGTGGACCCTCTCTCGCCTGCTAGCGGACCAGGTGCCCAATGTGTTGCCACATCCACCTCCCTTTCCTCTCCCTCCCTCCTTCCTCTAGTAATGCTCCCCTCCCTCCTCTATCCGTCTCTCCCCAGCAGTCTCCAGCCTCTGCCAATCCCACCCTTATCCTTGTGTGATCAGTGATCAGGACCCACTTATGTGAGAGCTTGTGGTCTTCAGTTCAGGCACTCTGTAGAGGAAAGCTGTACATCCACCATGTATTTTGTGACTTTGTCAAAGCTATTCTGTCTGCTTGGATTACCCCCACCTCATGGCAATCTTGCTTACTTTATTTCTTCCCAATCTAATCAAGGGAGGTTTTTTTGGGCAACCTCTTTACTCTTCTTTATTGTACTCCATAGTATATGCCAGCAGCTAAATTGTGTCTAGTGGTGAAAGTGTCAGAAAATCTTTTTTTTTTTTTTTAGCTGGAGTCTCACTCTGTCGCTCAGACTGGAGTGCAGTGGCCGTTTCCGGCCCCCGCAGCCTCGACCTGCTGGGCTCCGGCGATCCTTCCGCCTCAGCCTTCCAAGTAGCCGGAATTACAGGCGTGTGCTACCATGCCCGGCTGATTTTTGATTTATTGTATTGTTGAGTGCTGATTCAATGTTTCTTACAGCATTTAAGAATGCCTAGTACCTTCTATGATTCTTCTGATCATAAACTCTAATCATCATTCTAGTTATACAATAATAAGTTTGAGGGACATTCTGAAGTTGTTTAAAATTAATGACATGATTTAATGAGTTTACCCTGGAGGTGCTATTTAATATAACACAATTTAGTGGTAAATTTATGTTTGTATCTTCTTATAATCATGACATTAAAAATTTAAGACAATTTTATTTTAATATGAATGTTTAGAAAAGTTCTTCACCCCTCTTTTACTCAGAGTTAGATCCTGTCTCTGAAAATTGGTTCAATTACCGATACTTAAGGCTGAGAGTACAGTGAGCTTTCTGTTATGTTTAGGTATGAGTAGCATTGAACATAATAGAGAAACATTTTTGGACTCAATTTCAGCAATTACTTTATTTTCAGCTTCAAGTAATTCTTAGGATTCAAATTGAAGGGTTCCAACAAAGAATATTCTAACAAGATTATGATATATCCACCATACGAGTAGAAACATACCCAAACATGTTTCCAAATTAGAGTGTTTTGTGCTCTAGATGGTGAGGCAGTCACAGATTCCAGGACAGAATCATATCCCGAGTGGTCATTTGATCTTCCCATGGGCAGAACTGAACTATAAACTCAGGCAGAAATAGTGCATGGACCTCATGAGATCAAGGTCAAAACATGAAGTTCTACATCTTCCTCTGGTAACTTCACAAATTACAGCAAATCCCTTGGCAGACGGCCTCATATCCCAAATGGACAAGATGTATCATCTGTATTTCTGAATTTACCTCTGATTTTTAGGCAAAATGTGCATGATGGCATAGGGAGTTTCCCCCAAATTTGTTTTGTCTCTATCTGGAATCAACATGTTTATCAATGACTTGATGAAGTTCTTTTCTTTGTGGGTAAAAGAGAAATATGTGTGAGAATACCTGAAGTGTTAAGTTTTTCTTAAGATTTATTTTGCTCTGAATTTTCACATTGATAATGTTTCATTTTTAATTTTATTATTATTAATCATCTACTAGCATTATACATTAAACAATTAAATGGTATATTATCTCAATCTTCATCCTAGCTTTGCTTATTTGCATATTGGCTACTGATATTAACAGCCAAGTCTGATTCTTGTTGGAAGAATTTATATTGGATTTGAGGTTTAGAAAGCTTATTTCTAAAGACAAGTAATAACTGAATATAATTTAACAATTTTGTCAAAGGGGATTATGTGCCTTAATGTGTTCAAGAAATTGATTTTTTGTAAAAAATATTTTAAGTTATAATTATAAATGGTGTTTATATTTTCTGATTTGTCCAGAATTCAATGAAATTGAATAAAATAATCCATCAATATTTTTTGTTCTACTAAGCATATACTTAGTTTTAAAATTTTTAATACATTTTGTTTTGTGTCATTTCTAAGAATACCAGAACCTAAAACTAACACTTTGACAAATTAATTTTCTGAAGCTAGTACTTTATATTTAATTTTATTTAATATTTATGGATATTCTTTTTTTACCAGACTGTATTTCTTTCTCAAAGTTAGAAAGTTATCTAATTTTCAAGGTGAAATGCCTTGTTACTAATTAAGCTACACAGTGGGAAATAACTCAAAATTGTTTATTTTGTGCCCCAGTAATTTATTTATTTCTCTGCCTAGATGTCTTATTTAAATGTCTTGTTTTTCTGGAAAAGATATCAATCAAGCAGTGGAGCCAAGCAATTCATGTTGGCACAGGAGTTTTAAAAACATGATTGTGAGTTTACAACAATGTTAAATTGACTCAAGAAACTAGGTGCAGGATTAATAAGTAAAGTCAGGGGCAGTGAGGACAGAACAAGATACTTATTGTAACTGCAAATCATTCATTTTACCAGCTTGTGTAAAAATTTATTAGTTCTGTATCTGAGATCAAAGAAGAAAATTGAAAAGTTAAAAAAAACTTACCAGTAAATACATAGACATACATGCCAAACACACAGAGACAGCATGAATTCAGAATACTAATACACCAACGATTTTCATTGCAGATGAATGATCCAACACAAGTAGTAACTATGCTAACTTAATATCACACTGCTTAGAATAACTAAAAAGAAATGCATGGAAGAATATTATTTGTTCCAAATAAGTTCCAAATCAAAATGCTAGGAACAAAATATTCAAAGTGGTAAAGGAATACTTGAAACCAATAAAATACTAGGGAAATAGTAACTATCTCTGTGCACTGATGGTTATTTCAGGTTGCAGAAAAGCATACAAGACATACATCAAGAGTGATATTTTAATCCCAGAATCCTGAAGTACATACTTTTTAATGTTTGAGATGTTCATAGATGTCGATATTTGTCCATAGATTAATATTTCACATTAGAAGATGTTTTTAAAAAGGGTGAGTAATAAAATTCTAGTTGTTAAAATACTATTTTAAACTGTATTCAGAGAAGCATGATCAGAACACTACTTCATATTGAAGTACATTGGTTGCCCAAGCAAAGTTAGGCAAGAATTTAAAAAAAAATGATTAATGGCATGTGTGTGTGTGTGTGTGTGTGTGTGTGTGTGTGTGTGTGTGTGTGTGTGTGAGAGAGAGAGAGAGAGAGGCAGAGAGGGAGAGAGAGCACAATAGAGAGACACATACATCGATGGAGTGAGAGAGAGAGAGGAGAAAGGGTCTGGTTTCTCACTTTGCACATTTGTGCATTTTTAAAAAGGGATTATTATTGACTTTCAAAATAGTACATTTGACTAATGTTTGCTCAGCTTCTGAGAAACTTAATTAAAATATATTAATATGCTGATAGATTAGTGAAGAAGCGAAGTTAAAAGTGATTCACCAATGCTTTTTATTAATTGTTCACATTTGAAACCCAAAGAATTGAAATAAGGAAAGCAACATCTGGGTAAGCTTGAGGAAAATCTTTAGTAATTTCAATACTCCAAGCTTAAAAATCAGCATTACCACAAGAATGTTCGCTTATATTTATCACAGAAAAAAGAGAAATTTTTAGTTTAAAGACCTTTAAAATATAATTTAAGCAAACGGAATTATGTGAATTCTGGTAATTCTGTTAAAAAGTTATTTCCAACAATTGAAATACAAGCGAAAACATTCATTTGTTCCCACTTACTTGTGTGAACAAAATTTATCATTGATATGACTATAAAAAACTTAAGAACAAATTCATTAAAATGTCTAGATTAAGATTTACATAAAACCATTTCAAGCATAACACCATATTGTGAAACATTATGTCCACAAATAAATCTCATGATTTTTATTAAAAGTTTTGAAAAAAGGTTTTGGAAATTCCCATTTATATTCAATATTTAAAATCTTCCTCAACATTTTGTATTTTATCTAAATTATAATCCTTAAAACCATAAGATATACAGAAAATGCAATTTTTTAAATCAAGCCCCATAGAGATGCTCCCAAATTCGCTTTTGTTAAAAAAAATTATTTTAAATATATCATTAAAAAAAGGTTGTGAGCCACTCCTTTTAATTTGCCAGGAATGAATAGTGCATTAATAACTGGTGGCATTATAAGACCTGAAAAAAGCAGCATCTTTAAAAATAAGTAATGAAGAAGGTAGTGGTTATAAAGTTTAGACTAATGAGCTGGATATTTTTCATCAGAATAAAAAACAAATGCAGTAAATTTATAATAAAATAAGGAAGATAATTGTTCTTGGTGGGAAGTTGAAAAACTTTGTCAATTTTTATATAGTTTTGTAGTAATTGAGAAATACATGAAAGAACTTCTCTGATGGACCAAGCATCCAGAAAGGAAAGAGCTTCTCATCATGGTACCCGGCCCAGGCCATGGTCACACTCAAGTAGGATCTGTTGAGTGAACAGGGATTGTGTTAGTTTGCTAGGGCTACCATAGCAAACCCACACAGATTGTGTGTCTTAAACAATGGATATTTATTTTCTTGCCATTCTGGTGGCTAGAAGTCCAAGATCAAGGTGTTCGCAGGTTTAGTTTCTTCTGGGCCTCTCTCCTTGACTGACAGATGGTCACCTTCTTGTTTTGTCCTCAGGTGGTCTTTTCTCTGTGCCAGTACATCCCTGGTATCTCTTTGTGTGTCCATGTTTCCTCTTATTATAAGGATACCAGTCAGATTGGATTAAGGCCCACCCATATTACTTCATTGAATCTTAACTGCTTCTTTAATGCTTCTATCTCCAAGTTCAGTCACATTCTGGGGTTAGGATTTCAACACATGGGTTTTGAGAGTCTGTGCAATTGAGTACGTTGTAAAAACTCATTAAAATTAACTGAGTTCATATTCTTTAGTGTAGGAATGATTTTCACATTATTGAGGACTGATACATGAAACAGTTGTCTGTTATGCATTAGTGTGGTATTATCTACTTTCATTGAAATAAAATTGTTTTTAAATGCTTGATTTAAAGTTTGATTTTGATCTTTTGACAATATAGTAGGTCCATTTACTTTCCTCTTTTGACTGTATTTTACACAATTAAAGGAAAGGAAGTTACAATGATAGATGGCTTAGATTAATTGCATCTTCTCATCCTTTACTCTAAACCAGGGTACCTAACCTTTTGACTTCCCTGGGCCATATCAAGTAAAGGGGAATTGTCTTAGGCCACACATAATTTAGATACTATACTTAGTGTGTATATATGATAAGTCTCCTTTTTGTAAATTTTTTTATTATAAAGTTTAGAAAAAGGAACAATGGGATCACATTACCAGCTATCCTGGGCTGTCTGTGGTCCACGGTCTGCAAGTTGAACATGCCAGTGCTAAACGAACTGTGCCAGTGGTGAGAAGGAGCTCAATTTAAGATTGACTATGTTGATCTGATAAATATCCAGTGAGAGACTCAATTCCATCAGGTTGAAAGGCTGAGCCTGTAATATGGAAAACTGTTCCTGGCAAACTGACTTTCACTAGATCCTGGAGTGAACATTCAGAAACATGCTGAGCTTGTTACCTGCTAACCTGTGCCTCATGGCAGGTAGGCACATTACTTGAGTTCAGGACAGTCAATGGAGATAGGAAATATAAGTCTGTCAGCAAAAATATAGAGATGATCTCCAGAAGGAATTAGAAGGTCTTCACCCCAAAGAGACATTATCCTGGTAGTGGATGTGTAGTGGGACCTTGAGGTGAGGAGGCCTGCCCTCTGCCCGGGAGCGCCGCTGTGCTGTGGTTGGTGTATGTGTGAGCTATATGTTGCAACCTGAATCCTTTACTCACATTAAAGGAACACGTAGCCTTGGCCTGACTTTGTGGGGATCTTTCAGTCCATTACATCATCCTATTGCAGCCAGCAGGCCCTCAGCTCCTCATTTCATTCCCTCCTTATTCCTCTTGGTACCCTCCCAACAGAATAAATTACAGGACATGTGAATCCAAATTAGTTTTTTCTGGCTACTGCCATTTCTGAGAAAAAGAAGAGTATTACTTTTAGAATTTCCTCTGAGAATTTATTGGTCTCCTAGGTTTGTAAAGGCCGTGAGTATCCTATATAGACTAGCTAAGTTATGTTAACATGTTGCTATTTGGGTAAAGACTATTATAAAATACTCTGATGGTTGGTTTATTTAAGATCATAGAAATTTAATGCCTTTTGGAGCTAAAGCCACTATTGTTAATGTTGTTAACATTAAAAGGGCTGTCAAACCAAGCTGAATGAGAACATTGTGTTTCAACAATACATTTGAAAAATAATGTAATTAAATTATTATATTTTACTTGATTACTTGTTAAGTAGTAGAAATTGTGGGGGTAGATTATAGGATTTGTTTGAAGGGATATAACACATTTCCCCAAATGAAAACATCTGTCCACATTGATGTTTTCCATTAGTCATCTTCAGAGATGTTAATTTAACTTAAAACAATTCACACTACTCTGATGATGATTAATTTTAAAATGATGTTTGCATTATTAGTTGAAGTCAGAGACACCATGAGAAATGGGAGTGGAAACAGATGGTCTTGATGATGCATTCGGTACTTTGAATGTTTACATTAAAGCAGTCCCTGGTACTTGCCTAGGGATTGAGAGCAGAGTAGAAACAAAAATTGGCACAGGTTATTAACATGCCTGAAATGGACAGTCAACGTAATCCCTGATTAAGTCTCATAGAAACTACAGTCTTATAGAATTTCCTATGATTGACATAACACACACTCACCTATTACTTTACAAGACTATTGGGTAAACAGTGAAAACTCTATTCCTTTTTATTTATAGGCAAGGAAAAGTTTTAAAATAATAAAAATTATCAGAGGAGATCATGCTTTTGTCCACTGAACCTTGTATATTGCAAACAAGGTCCTGGTGTGTAAGAGTAACAGAGTTTTATCTGGGTGTTCAGGTGGAGATATTTAAAGCACTTTATGACTGCTCAAAGAGATGAGCTCTCAATTACCATCCTTTGATTCACTTCTTTTTTTTTTTTGAGTTGGAGTCTCACTCTGTCGCCCAGACTGGAGTGCGGTGGCCGCTCCCGGCCACTGCAGCCTCGACCTGCTGGGCTCCGGTGATCCTTCCACCTCAGCCTTCCAAGTAGCCGGAATTACAGGCATGCATTACCACGCCCGGCTGATTTTTTGATTTACTGTGGAGATGAGGGTCTCACTGCCCAGGCGGGTCTCGAACCCGTGGGCTCAGGCAATCCACTCACCTCAGCCTCCCAAAGGCGCGGGATTACAGGCTGAGCCACCGAGCCCGGCTGATTCACTTCTTCTTAAATTGAAGTGTTCATGTATCCTGTCCTAGAAACCCTAATTGAGTTAGTTAGTAGTGTGGTGCAGTAATTTAAATTTTAACAAGCTTACCAAATGTTTTACTTAGACTATTATCTAAAAATATTTTTATATACCCATACTTCAAATTAACGCTTAAAAAGAATCCTGCAAGTCTGATGTTGATTTTTACGTTCTTAGCTATTTTTCTAGCTTTACAGGCGCTTTAAAGTTTGGAGAATATTTTAGGTTCAAGGTGACACAATGATCACATATTGTTACATCTTTTTTTTTTAAAACCATCTCAGACCCCTCAGTTATAGGGATTAAAAAATATAAACACTCCACAACAAAGACAATGGGAGGTGTCCATCAAGAATTTTCTGGCAGACAGAGGAATCAAAATGGAGGGGCCAGGGCCTGGGAAGGAGCTGATCTGGAGAGAGGCTTAAGACTCAGGAACGCCAGATCTGATGAGGAGCAGGAGTGAAAAGCATGTTTAAAAAAATGAGGGCAGTAAAAATTTATAGATGGAGGTCACAAGAACCAGATGCTTCGCATAGTAGACAGGATGTCTACCAGTGAGCATCAACCCACCAATACAAAACTTTTCTCTTCACAAAAAGGGACTGCCTGGATTGATTGTGGGCAGCTGGTATTAGAGTTGGTGCCCAGAACAAAGATCTTGCGTTCTGGGAGGTGGGAGTCCTGAGGCATGAGGACAAGCTCACTACCAAGAAGCCCCACCAGCACCAGGGCACACATGCCCATGCAGTTACGTTTTTTATCATCTCATTCCTAAATGTGAAGGGACAACTAAGGTTCAACAGATGTTTGAAGAAGCTTGAAACATAAGAAAGAAAAGCTAAGAAGCATACAAAATGCCCATAAATGCACCCATGGGCACACGTGAAACAGATATTTATTGAAGTTATACGGAGACTTTTGATGTTTATTCAAATTATATAGAGATTTTGGCAAACTCTCTCCACTGTCCCCCCAAACACTGTTACCCTTTATTCAGTTTTTGGGGGGGTTTTTTGCTTGTTTTTGTTATAGGGTTTTATTTTGTCACCCAGCCTGGAGTGCAATGATACACTCAGAGCTCATTGCAGCATCAGCCTCCTACATTCTAGCAATCCTCTCACCTCAGCCTCCCAAGTAGCTAGGACTATAGCTAGCTAGCTAATTTTTTAAACATTTGTTTTCTAGACATGAGGTCTCATTGTGTTGTCTAGGCTGGGTCTCAGACTCTTGGCCTCAAGCGATCCTCCTGCCTTGGCTTTCCAAAGCTCTAGGATTACAAGCATGAGCCACTGTACCTGACTTCAGTATTCTTAAAAACAAGAATACAATGCTGCACAGAACCAACACTTTAAAAATAAGAATGAGCACACATAAAAATACATAAGAGATAGGTACAATACAATATTTCAAAAGTAGAGCCAGCAAAGTTGAGGACAATTACAAGAGTGGGAAGAAAATAAAAGGTGCTAAAGAGAAACTTGTTTTATTTTGTAGCACATAGCTCAAGAGACTAAGCGTCTCTGTAGTCTTCTTAAACACCTTAAGATTTTTCAAGTTAATATTTTCAGATATGAGTTTTGGCAATCACCAGTCTATACCATTCAGTGACCCTCACATTTATCTATTCATCATCCGGTGTTGCTTGGGCACCTACTATGTGTCTGTCATTACTTAGAGCACCAAGGAATACAGTAGTGATCAAAGCATACTAAGATCTTTGTAGCTGCAGGGCTTATGTTTCAGTTGGGGAAGGGAGACAACAGACAAATAACAAAGAATGTATGATATGATAATGGCCATAAGTTCTTAGGAGAAAAATAAAACAGGAAACAGAGATAAAGTGTGCCGGGGAGGGGGTTGTAGTTTTAAAAGGATGATCAAGAAAGTCCTTATTTAGAAGATGACATTTGAGCAAAAAACTGAATGACCTGAGGTAGCAAACCCTGAGGCTAGATGGGGAGAAGGCAAGGCTGAAGGCAGAAGCCGGCAGGTGTTTTTGGGATGTAGCAAAGAGGCCAGCATGGCTGGAGCAAATGAGGTCAAGAAAGATAAGTGGATGGGCCAGACTCATGGCAGACCATACGTAGCTTCCACTTTTGAGATACCTAGCCGCTGAAAGGCTTTGCTCAGAGTAATCACAAGATTTGATATATGTAAAAAAAAAAAAATCTCTGGCTGTCATAAAAGTAGTTTGCAGTGGGAATAAGAAAGGAAGCAGGGATAGCAGTCGGAGACCAAGCAAGGGATGATGCCACGTGGACCAGGTGATCACAGTGGAAGTGTGGAAACACATCTGGGTATTTCCTTAAGATAGAACAGACAGAGTTTTCAGATGTTTGAATGTGAGGTGTGAGGAAGAGGAGGGCTCCAGGATGACTTCAAGTGTTCTGCCTGAGTATCTGGAAGGACGGAGTAGATGGCCACTCGACCAGAAAGAGATGACCAGGAGAGGAGGATATGCAGAAGGCTGGGTCTGGAGCTTGTGTTTCAGATGTATCAGGTTTGAGATAGCCTGTGGAAATCCAAAGAGAGGTGGAGAGGGCAGTTGTGCGGGATTTAAGTGGAGAGTCTGGGTTGGAGACATGAATCCGCGTGTTGTGCAAGTACAGTGGTCTTTAACATTATATGAATGGGTAAGATACAAGATTTCCAGGGAACGAGGCCTGCAACACTCTTACATACAGAGATTTAGAAGATGAGGAAGAGTTGACTGTCAGCGACAGAGAAGGTTTGGCCAGAAAGACAAAAGGAAGTATGGTGTTCTAGATACCAAGAGAGGATAGTATTTTGTCTGTGTTCTAATAGCATCTCTGAAACATGAAATCATTATTAGGCCATGGTGGAAAGTTGTTTTTGATAAGAACCAAAGAGGCTACCATATTGGTGGTACTTAAGAAACATATTCTTTGGAGTTTTCACACTTACATAAAATTAAATAGGATGACATCTTGTATCCCCCAAATACTTTTGGCTTGAATAAATTAACAAAGTATCAGAAACATTCTTTTGAAATATATTTTTACTACCTAGAGTACTATTTAAACTTGATTTCTTATAGAGATATCAACATGGAGTAAGTTCATTTGTTGAGGTATTATTTGTTGGTGTTTTCTCAAGACCTCTCTGTACCCAATCTCTCAATCAGGTGTAAGACCTTCACATTTCCTCACTTCGTTTATATTCCCAGGACTCCTACTGGAGTCCTGTATGGGAGAGAGCCCAACCTTCAAGAGTAAGGAGCAATACAGAACAGATTTCCCCCCAACTCAGTAAGCATGAAAGATCTCCTGAGTAGCGGGACTCAATCCCCACTCAAGAGCAATGCCTTGCCCAGTGAGCTAGGGGGCCTGGGCCCTAGGAGGGCTCAGCTATGCCACAGATTCTATGCCTCAGAGGTGACACAGGTAGCCCTTGGCTTCCCAGGCCCACATGACTAGAGACAACGCCAAGCTCCACTGACCTTCAGGAGGTTCTGAACAAACTTCAAAAAAGTTATATGTGGTCCTACAGTGCCTCTCCTTCCTGTTGTGAACCCGGAGCTGTTGCTTGGAAGTCCTGGTCTGTAGTGGTCTGCAGTGACAGCTTCCCTCCTGAGCCAGCATTGTGTTGCCAGTTCTTCCCACCCCTTAGATGTTCTCAGATGCCCTCCAGGCCGTCGATAACCAACTTTACTGCACCATTCACTTTTCATAGAATGACCCATGCAATTCCTTTGCCTCAACTGAGACTAGGCCCCCCTTGCAGGGGACACCATTTTTCTGGCAACTGTTTACCAAAGAGACTATTTATCCATCCCATATTTTGTAGGACTTACAACTTCCTATTGATTTCTTGAACCATTACTCTGGCATCTTCCAATACAAGCCCTCATTCTACTTTGAGACTTACTCCTGATGTCCATTTTTATCCTGTGGATACTAATCCACCTCTTGTGTTCGTCAAGAGCTTTGGCAGCTAGGTCACAATTTTTCTGCCACTCCCTGTGCTGTCATCCCGCACCATTACTTCCTGTGGCTCCCAGAGTTCTGAAAGTTTACAATTCTTAGACTTTTTTATTTTTTGGTCAGAGTTGCCCAGGCTGGAGTGCAATGGCATGATCACAGCTGTGTTGCCCAGGCTGGAGTGCAATGGCATGATCACAGCTACAGCAGCCTCGACCTGCTGGGCTCAGGTGATCTTCCCGCTTCAGCCTTCCAAGTAGCTAAAATTACAGGTGTGCACTACCACACCTGGCTAACATTTTGATTTATTGTCAAGATGCCCAGACTAGTCTCACCAAGTTGCCCAGACTAGTTTCAACCCCCTGGGCTCAGACAATCCTCTTGCCTCTGCTACCTACAGTGCTGGGATTACAGGCATGAGCTACCATACCTGGCCTTAGATTTTTTACACTTTAGATAAAAGAGGCTCAGAGACAAACAGGAAAATAATAGCTATTCATGGGAGGGAAAAGGATCAATAACCGTCAATAACCTGTCTTGTCATGCTCCAAGCTCCTACTCTTTCTGAATAACATATCACCAAAGAAACCTGAGAGGAATTTCATGAATAGAAATGACTTTAAAGTAATTGCATATAAATATTTAGTGAAGGTGATCCTAGGTCCTTTCAGATCTTCATATATATGAGGGGAGATCCCCTCCAAAACCCCAGAATTATCTTTTTTCTAAATTAAATTAAATTAAATTTTACTTTAAAGTTACTGGATACATAAGTGGTTTAGGTACAGGTGAAGTTTGGGCCTCCCATTGGACCTCACTTTGCCTGGATTTGGATCAGGCACCCTTATTGATGTTATGTGCCCCACCCCCTAGTAGTGTCCTGCTACCGCCAATACTTTTTTTTGTAGTATTGTGATAGGTGTTCAGGGTCCACTTCTGAATGAGAACATGTGGTACTCAGTTCTTTGTTTCTGTGATAGATCACTAAGTATGATAGACTCCAAATCCATTCAAGTTGCTGCAAAGTCTCTAATTTTGTGCTTTTTAATGGTTGCATAATATTCCATTGTGTATATATGCCACATTTTTTTATCCTTTCCAGTTTCGATGGGCAGCACTGGTTGGTTCCATGTTTTTGCTATTGTGAATAGTGCTGTAATAAACATGCATGCGCAGGTATCTTGTTTATAGAATGATTTGAGTTCCTCTGGGTATATTCCCAGAAGGGGGAATTGCTGGGTAATATGGAAGGTTACTCACTAGTTCTTTTAGAAATTACCACACTGTTTTTCATAGAGGTTGAATTAATTTTCACTCTCACCAAAAGTGTAGAAGTGTTCCCTTTCTTCCACATCCTCTCCAGCATCTGTTGTTTTTGTTTTGTTAATTATGGCCATTCTTGCTAGGATTAGGTGGTATCTCAATGTGGTTTTGATTTGCATTTCTCTGATGATTAGTGAGGCGCAGCATTTTTTCATGTGTCTGTTGGCTGCTCATATGTTTTCTTTTAAGAAATGTCTATTAATATCTTTTGCCCATTTTTTAATGGGGCTGTTCATTTTTCCCTTTCAGCATATTTGAGTCCCTTGTAGATACTGGAAATTAGGCCTTTGTCAGAAATTCAGTTGACAAATATTTTTTTCCCATTCTGTGGACTGTCTCCCGACTCTCTTGATGGGTTCTTTTGCTTTGCAGAACCTTTTCATTTTGATGAGGTTCCACTTGTCTATCTTGTCTCTTATGGCATAGGCATCTGGGGTTTTGATCAGGAATTGATTGCCTATTTCAATCTCCGTAAGAGTGACTCCTGTGTTTTCTAGCAAATTGGATCCAACAGCACATCTCAAAAATTACTCACCATGACCAAGTAAACTTCAACCCCAGGATGCAGGGCTGGCTTAACATCCGCAAGACCATAATTGTAACTAAATACATCAGCAGATGTAAAATCAAGAACCACTTGATTATATCATTAGACACAGGAAAGGTTTTTGAGAAAATCCAGCATCCATTTTTGATTAAAACTCTTGAGTACCTAGGTACAGAGGGGACATACCTCAAAATAGTAAAAGCCATCCACGATATACCCACAGCCAATGTTACTAAATAGACAGAAATTGGAAGCATTTCACCTGAAAACTGAAACAAGACAAAGATGCCCACTCTCATCCCTCTTGTTCAACATAGCATTGGAAGTTCTAACTAGAGCAATCAGACAAGAGAAGGCAATCAGGGGTATCCAAATAGGAAAAGAGGAAGTTAAGCTATCGCTCTTTGCAAACAATATGATCCTATACCTGGGAAACCCAAGGGAATTTGTCTAAAACCTCCTTGCATCAATAAAAGTCTTTAGCAAGTCTCAGGGCATAAAATCAATGCAAAAGACAGTAGTTGCATTTTTATACACTAACAACAAACAGGAAAATAATCAAATAAAAAGTACAATGCTATTCACAATAGCCACTAAAAAAATGAAATACCTTGGCATCTTTCTAACCAGAGATGTGGAAGACAACAATGAAAACTACAGAACAATGCTCAAAGAAATCGAAGAAGACACAAACAAATGGGAAAATATCTATGCTCACAGATTAGAAGAATCAAATTGTAAGATGTCCATCCTACCCAAAGCAATCTACAGATTCAGCATGATACCCATTAAATTACCATCATCATTCTTCTCAGACCTGGAAACAATACAGCAATTCATATGAAAACAAAAACAACCATGAATAGCCAAAACAACCCTCAGCAAAAGAAACAAAGTGGGAGGTATCACACTTTCAGGCTTTAAACTTTACTATAAGGCTCCAATCATCCAAACAGCCTGGTATTGGTATAAAAACAGGCATATAGACCAATGGAACAGGACAGAGATTCTGGAAGCAAAACCTCAATTTCTCAAACAACTCACCTTCAACAAAGTCTCCACCAACAACCACTGGGGAGAGGAGAACCTATTCAATAAATGGTGCTGGGGAAACTGGCTGACCACATGCAGAGGATTGAAACAGGACCTCTACTTTTCACCATACACAAAAATCAACTCTAAATGAATCAAAGACCTAAATGTAAAACCTAAAACTATGTTCTTTTTGATGGTGGGCCCCGTATGGTTCAGGCTTCCAACTAGGTAAGTGTTCTAGAAACCCATCAGCATCAGTGTACCAGCTAGTGATGTGTGAGAGGCTGCATTAGACTTCAGTGAATTTTTTTTTTTTTTGAGATTCTTTCAATGCATGTGCCCATTTCATGATGGGTGATTTATACAACCTGCCCACAATGTGCTGAATGTTCAGCAGATTTTTTTTTCCCTTTATTATTGAGATGTGGGGTGCAAGTCAGAATTAAGTACATGAGTAGTCTATGTTTAGATGAAGTTTGGGCCTCCAACTGAGGCAGGACCCCTGTGCCCCACCTCCCCTATTTACCTGATCTCACCTCGAGCAACTTTTATTTTTGTTTCTCTGGGTGAATAAAGTCCTCAAAGGAAACGTTTTAGCAGTGTGGAAGAGGTAAAACAAAAAACAGCAGAAGCACTAAAAGGCATCAAAATTGATGAGCTAAAAAACTTTTAAACCATGGAAAAAGCATATCAATAGGCATATTGCATCAAAATTTTTGTTTGTTTGTTTTTGAGTTGAAGTCTTACTCTGTTGCCCAAACTGGAGTGCAGTGGCAAGCTCACAGCTACCGAAGCCTCGATTGCTGAGCTTAGGCAATCCTTCTGCCTCAGTCGGAAATTCCAAGTGGCTGGA
The DNA here is from genome assembly GCF_000164805.1 of Carlito syrichta. Lineage (NCBI taxonomy): Eukaryota > Metazoa > Chordata > Mammalia > Primates > Tarsiidae > Carlito > Carlito syrichta. The sequence goes on from NW_007256044.1 coordinate 510,562, forward strand.
GCCACAGGCATGCATTATCACACCTGGCTACTTTTTTTTTTTTTGATTTATTGTAAAGACAAGCTCTCGCCAAGTTGCCCAGTCTGGTCTTGAACCCCTAGGCTCAGATAAGCCTCTCTCCTCTACCTCCCAAAGTGCTCGGATTGCAGGCATGAACCACCACACCCCGCTTGCATCAAAGTTTAAACATGTAAGAATAAATACACAATTTTTAATAAATAAATTATATTTTGGGTGTCCCCCTTATATGTACTAGACAGCTTGGACTTCCATAACAAAGTACCACAGTCTGGGTGACCTAAAATAACACGTGTTTATTTTTATACAATTCTGGTGGCTAGAAGTTCATGATCAAGGTGCAGTCAGGGTTGGTTTCTGGTGAGAAACAGCCATCTTCCTGGCCTGTGGATGGCTGTCTTCTTGCTGTGTGCTCACATGGTCTCTTTTCTAAAGTGACACCAATCCTATAGGACTAGGGCTCCACACTGATGACCTGGTTTAGCTATAATTTCCTCCCTAAAAGGCCTATCTCTAAGTACAATCAGATTAGGGGTTAGAGTTTCAACCTATGAATTTTAGGGGCCACTATTCACCCACATCATTATACTAAATAGAATGGAGATTCAATGAAGCAATGTTTTACTATAAGTGGGTAATACTGCTCCGTGCATAGCTTCATGTGCACAAACACTAAAGCTCTGCCAATTGACCTGTTCTTCATTATCCACAAATGTCTGCAACATTTCATTTTTAAAGTTAAAGCTGATTTTAAATAGAGATGCATAAAAGTATCTATATTCAGCCAAAATCATGTTTTTTTTGGCTGCCTTTGACTAAATAACAAGAAAACTAATTTTGACTTTATTTTATAAAATGAAAAAAATGCATGCTCCAATCAAGAACTACCATGCCAAGTTTAAGTCTGAAACAAATGTTAAGACCAAATTATAACTTTCTAAAAATGTGGAAGGTTGCTAGATCCTCAACATCACTGTACTGCCAATTGCCTGCTGTAATATTTACTTATGTTACTAGTACTGAAGCTAAAGAAAACTGAATGCAGCTGCATAATTCAAGACACATGAATATGCTGTATTTCTATGCATTTTACTTCTTTGTGCATTCACTGAGAAAATGGATGTTTTACCTGGAAGTAAGAAAAGTGATATTCCTTGACCATTTAAAGCATTGCAGTGCTGTTGCAGCCATAGTGTGTCATGCAGAACTTTGAAAACAATGAGTGTCTTTCAATTTCTCAATATTTAAAAATTTGCTCCTGACGTTTCTGAGCTTTACAGATGGAATGTGTCGTCCAGGATTCCAATCTTCAAAGGCTTAAAAAATAAACTGCAAACTAGCAAACTTTTCGTTTTTGTTTTACTTCAGTTATTTTTCTAACCTTTCTTTTTAAACACACTCTTTCTTGCATTTGCCATTTGCAGATAAAGTTAGTAGTAATAAAATAATTTATTTTTAATAAATCCTGACTGTGTTAAACTTTTCTGTTAGTTGGACCAAATGACATGCAAACTGTAAATCTCAGAAATTTTATAGCATTTTCTACCCTGTCATAATATTTTGACATATTCTAGTGAGCTTCATACTATAAAAGTACTTGGAATATTATTGATTAATAGAAAAACAAGGTCCTATGAATTGCAATGAACATTTACATTTATTTAATTTTCTACTCTGGCAAGATAAAACTGACAAATTTCCCCCCCTCTTCTATGATAAGCATAATGCGTTTAGAAAGAATGGAATTAAAATGATAAATTGTTATAATTTCAGTTAAAATGATCTTTCCATGGCTAACTATTATTATTAGTAGTAGTATTACTTAGAGTCTCACTGTCATCCAGGTTGTAGTGCAATGACTTGATCATGATTTTCAAGCAGCTGGGACTACAGGCGCATTCCACCATGCCTGGCTAATTTTTTTTTTTTTTTACTTTTTGTAGAGATGAGACCTTGCTATGTTGTCCAGGCTGGTCTCAAACTCCTAGTCTCAAGCAATCCTCTCACCTCAGCCTCCCAAAATGCTGATATTGCAGGTGTGAGCTGCCATACCCAGCCCAGATGCTATTTGTTATTAATACAAGACAAAGGTTATTGGGTGTGTGTGGAATATGATTCTTGTGTGTGGAACCCAAATTATCCAGATTATTTGGTTACATTATTCTCTTTTTATTGTATGTATTGAATCTTACTTTCCAGCAGATGAAAGTCAAGAAAAGAGAAAAATTGAATTTGATATTTTACTTTATAAGATACCCTAATTTAGATAACTCAAATAAAACTGATAGAAAACTCATAAGTCAACAAATCACATATCAGCCTCCAATCAGTGCTGCGGTCTTAGCAGGCAGGCAAAGTGGGTAGAGGTTAGGCCCCTTCCACTGAGGGGCCCCAGCCCCATGGGACTCTGGAGAAAGGAGGAGTGAGACTTGGCTGCCCCAACAGCAGAATCTGAGGACTCCAGAGGCCTCGACTCCGAGAGGCCCACAAAACCCAGCAGCCACCCGCAGTCATGCTCCGGAGGCGAGGGACCCAGGCGCCTGGCTCTCGCTGGCTTCACTGGCCCTGCCTCCTTCACATTCCAAAAACAGTTGCCATATTAGGAAGAAGTTGACATAGTTGCTCACCACCCACGACCACCCTCCAGGCCTCGGAGCTGAGGAAAAGGAATCCAAGAGAAGAAATACAGTGAGCAGACTTAAAAGAAGAAAAAAACTAAAGCAAAGCAAATGAACACATGAATATGGGAAGTGCAGCATCCGACGCCTTCTGGAACTTCTCATCGATATGCGATACCTCTTCATGGAACCTGCTAGAGCTGCGTTTCTGGAGTCGATAGTCCCAAAGCATACGAAGATGGAGGCCTGGGGACTAGACAGCACATACGGTTAGCACCGCAGCTCTGAGCACTGGACAGCACACATGGTGGCACCGCAGGCCTGGGGACTGCTGCTGGGCTCCGGGTTGTGAATCACACACCTGGGAAGGCCAACTTTTCTCATCGGGGCCACAATTGCTGTGAAAGAACCATTCTCCCAGAGGCCCAGAGAAGGGTCGAAATTTCAAGGTTTTGAGGGTCCTGGCTGAAGTTTTTAAATTTACCTGAAAACAACTCAGAGTCCCTTAGAAAACAGTTATTTTCTGGTCATTTTGCATATGTGTTAATAATTGAGGAAGAAAACAGTTTTCATGTCATGGCACCTCAGACCTGAATGACATCTACCTAACTGAAAATAATGGCATGGCATGCAAGTTAGAAGCCTTTTTTGAGCCAAGATCTTTCTAGAACCTTTCTGTAAAAAGGAATTACAAATATAAGTCATGAAAATGACACTATTAAATATTCCTTGTTATATTCTTTTAAACAAAAAATACTAAATATTTAAAGGTTCTAAAAATTCTGTGTGAGTTGCTTATAAATGCTTGAAGAAAGGAATATTATGAATGTTTCTCTCAAAAGTATTTTTAAAATAAATATTCATGACTATCTAAAATGGGTGCAAGGTATCTAGAGCCACATTTTAAAATATTTAACCTGAGGATTCAGGGGTTTTTTAATTTATTTCAATTTTAATTTTAGAGTTGTGGGATACAAATGGGGATTTACTACATAAGTAATCTGCATGCAGGTGAAGTCTGGGCTTCTAGCAGGCCCTCTTGCTCCCTGATAGTGGACCTGGTACCTAGTGTGTTGCCACATCCCCCTCCCTTTACTCTTCCTCCTTCCTTGCTCTAGCAGCATTCAGTGTCTGCCAAACCCACATTTGTGCTCTTGTGACTAGTGATCAGGGCCTGCTTATGAGTGAGACTGTGCGGTATTCAGTTCTTTGTTTCTGTGATAGTTCATTTAGGATGATTGTCTCCAGCTGCATTCATGTTGCTGCAAAGGCCATGATTTTGTTCTTTATGGATGAGTAATATTCCATCATGTATATGTACCACATTTTCTTTATCCAATCCACTTTCAATGTGGGTGGTTCCATGTTTTTGCTATTGTGAATAGTGCTGCAATAAACATCTGTGTGTAGACTTCTTTTTGGTAGAGAGATTAATGTTCCCCTGGGTATATTCCCAGAAGAAGAATTGCTGGATCATATAGTAGCTCAACTTTTAGTTCTTTGAGAAATTGCCACACTGTTTTCCACAAAGGTTGAACTAGCTTGCTTTCCTACCAACAGTGTAGAAACATTCCCTTTTCTCCACAAGGACTCAGTTTTGAGGTATGGTCCTGTTCTGAAGTGTTTACAGCACAAGAACTATGATAGGTAATCATGGGCCTTCCATTCCTGGGAAATAGCTTTCTGTCCAGTGTTCTCACAACCGACTGTGATAAGAAAGGTGTCTCCCCACCCCCGCCTACTCTGAACCATAGTGGCCAGCAAAAGTGCGTTCTTCAACATCACCTCCTGAATTCTGTTTTCATGGGTCTGTCCAGGGCACGGCCACCCATCCCTGACTTGAAGCATCTCTCCCATGTAATCAGATGGCCTCCCAGCTTGGACTTTTGCAGTGTTGTGTCACCTCAGGTCCTTGCACTGCAGTCGATGGCATCAGAGCAGCTAAGGATATATGCCAGGACCAACAGGTAGAAAACTGCACACCCAGGTTTTGTTTAGAAACCTGAAAATAGAGACTCTCATGCCACCCTACTAATGTAAGAGAAGAGACGGCTCGTGATTTTACATGGCAGAATTTTAGAGTCAATATTGTAACTGAAGTCTGTGCAGAAGACTGGGAGCTACTGTCTTAAAGCTGTGTGTGCAAAGAAAGCCTATTGCTTTCTCTGTTAGGTTACACTTTCATTTAAGTTTGGTTTAGGGCAGTAGTTGGCTTGAGCCAGCATTCATAACCATGTAAGTCAATTGGGTACGGCATTTCCCAGCTCTGTTATCTGCCGGTGTCTTGAAATTGGCCAAGATGAAAGTATTTACAACAGGGATATTGGAAAATGCCATCCATCACCTATCCCCACCCCCACCATGTTTGGTCCTGTTGATGGTGATTGAAACAGAATACCCAGAGCCACACTAAGCCAATACCTTGATGGTGTTACTTTTTAAAAAAAATTTATTTTATTATTTTATTTTATTTTGAATCAGAGTCTCACTCTGTTGCCCAGGCTGGAGGGCAGTGGCACACTCATGGCCACTGCAGCCTTGACCTGCTGGGCTCAGGTGATCCTTCTGCCTCAACCTTTCAAGTAGCTGGAACTACAGGTGCACACCACCTCACCCGGCTAGATGGTCTCTCTTTTAACCACTTCCTGAAATGAAAACCTGGTCTGTCATTTTTCTCCTTTTCACTCATCTTCATTTTGCTCTAGATTTCATCTTCAGAAAAATGACCCCACCCTCTTACAACCTCTTGCACTCCGCCTTTGTTGTAAATTCATCCACATTCTGGATATTTTCACAGAGAATTCCCCAATTCTTTGTCTTGTGTCAACCTGGCAGTCTTCTCAGGACACAGCTTCATCTGGATCCCTTTTGTTCAAGATGAAGAAGAATGTTTTTATGTGCCTTTCAAATTCTGGAATAGGTACTATAAATGACGTATATATATATTAAGTCATATGGTATAGGTGTGAATGAGAATGCGTATACAGAAATGACAGTTGACTCTGCATAGTCACAAGGCTGCCTATTTTGTTTGAACCCTTAGTAATCCATATTTTTCTCTAACAAGTTAAACAAAAGGAATATATCAAAATGATAATGTGCTTTTTCATAAAAGAAGACAAAAAAAACTAAAGTGGGCATCACTCTTTGTTAGCTTTGGAAAACGAATTAGCAAATGTGATTTTAGGAGGGATCATACTTCTAGGTATCACTTGGCTCATCCTCCATGGTTCCTTTTCTCAGTGACTGGATCTTCATTGTCAAATAAATCTGGGTGACTGAGAAAAAAACAACCAGCAAAGAAAGATATTGTGTGCTTTATAGTTAGAAGCTTTAAAATTCTAGACCAGTAGGTCTTAGTATGTGGTTTCTAATCGGCAGCATCAGCATCCCCTGGGAACTTGTTAGAAATTCACATTCTTGGACCACATCTTAGATTCTCTGAATTGGAGATTTTTGGAGATTCTCTATACGCATTCTCATTGGTCCTCCAGGTGGCCCTCATACCTGTTCATGTTCGAGAACATTGTTCTGGGCTGTGGCCATAGAGTTGATCACCAATGAAGTGCAATTTTTTTTTTTTTTTTATCTGAAAGAGAACTTGGGTTAGGCATAACTAGATGTGGGTGAGTGTTTAGTATTTACTATTGATATGACCTCGGGCAAGCTACTAAATTTTCTTATTTGTATGAAAGTTTTCTCTTCTGTTAAGAGAGGATAATAACAGTATCTAATTCAAAAGATTTTTTCCCCAAAGGATATTGGTTTGAAAACATGAAAATATTATATATATATATATAATATTGGTAATCATAATATGGATAATAGCTAACAATGTACAGAAGATGCCAGATTGGGGTGTTAAAAAAGGACGTCATTTAATATATTATCTGTGGGTCTCTGATCACAAAGATCAGTGAGAAATTTTCTTCAAGAGTTTAATGCCAGGAAAAATATCTTATAGCTCAAGAAAAGGATGCCCTAATTCATTTTTGCTAGTAAGAATGATATAATTTATTATGTTTCATTTTTTAAAATTTGGCTGTTAAGACTCTCAGGGCCACATTTGACACTCAGTTATATCAATTATGTAAGTCTTCTTGAAGAATATATTGACTTACTCATTTTCTTGGTTCTTAACATCTTTTTTTAAAAAAAAATTATCTTATTTTATACAAGTTTCTAAAAATAAACTCCACATAATATTTTTTGTTGTTGTTGCAGTAAAAAAATAATAGGAAGAAGAAAAAAATCTAGGAGAATCCTTTGATTTAGTAAAAGAAAACATATTTGAGAAGTCTCCATCCACATTGAAAGATGTCTCTGTGTCCCCTGTGGTTCTTCCTTTCTCAGTTTACCTCTCTTACATAATGAAAAATGCTTCTTTAGAACAACTGAGCAGTGAGAAAAGCACCAGACAGTTCAGGAACACCAAGGACACGTCTCTGCCATCATGGACTTGGTACTAAGTGTCACATGTTCAGACCTCTCACTTCCTGAATGGAATTAGTGTAAAAATGCTTGTTGAACACCTAAGCACTAGGCATGTTTAAGCTGATTTATACAACGTTTTAGTCACATAGATACTATTTGTTGAACAAAGGAATTAATCCTCAGTCTACTTTCTTGTTTTTCTCTTTCTAATGTTGTATGTGTTGGCTTTCAAAATACAATTTATGGCAATATTTTAATAAACCAAATTTATATCCTCTCTAAGAACATGGTGTCACTTGTGTATATATTACCTTAAATGAAAATGTGTTACTTTTAAACACCTTATGCAAATGTAACTGTTATTACATGTATTGTTACTGCATCCCTTAATGCCACTTACTGGTTTATACTTTTTATTGTCTTCAACTTCAATTGGGGTTACAACAACTTTGTCAATTTTATGAGATTATTTTGCTGACTTATAATGTGTCACTTATTTTTTGAATCAGGGGTATGTATTAATCAGAAAACTCTGGAATGCACTTTTAGCAGTTTTTCACCGAGGTGTCGTCTTTCATCCAGTAAACCACGGCCTCAAGAGAAAGGTTCAAAACTAAGGAAACAGAATAGGCCAAAGAAGAGGTATATTTCAGCAAAGAAATTGTAAATATGTTTGTGTTTGCATTGTATAGTCAATCAATTATACAGTCGAGTAGTTTGGAAGCCATATCAAATGAAATTAAATTTCAAATGAAATAAGCTGATACCAATTACAAAGTTATAATAATGACAGTAATAGTTATTTTGCACTATTATTAGGCACTGTACTAAGTGTTTTCTGTGTATTGATAACCTTTCTGTGCATTTTAACCTTCTATAAGGTGATATCATTATTATCCCCATCTTGCAGAGAACGACTTGAATCTTGAGAGTTTACATAATTTGCTCAAGTCTCATACTAGGAGGTTGTTCAGCTAAAATATGAACCCTGACTTTCTGACTTCAGAACGTGTGCTCATAACTGTTGACTACCCTGAAGTTTGTTAAATGGTATACTATTTTACTCTGTTTTAAATAACAACAGACAGCTATATCAGAAAACTAAAATAACTCCCCTTAAAAACAAAAACAAAACAAAATAACAGCTACCAAGAAAGCAAAATCCTAAAAATAAAAAAATGTACTACAAACCCAAACCTATTAACCAATGTTATTAGTACACTTATTGATAATGCTTGTCATCTTCATTATATATTGTACTTAAAATAGCATCATTATGTCATTTAACAGACTTCGGCAGAAAAAAATCTTCTGACATTAATTTCATGCAACCATAAAAAGAATCCTTGCTAAATGCCAGCAAATGAGGTGGTAATAACTTCAGACTACTTTGCTCAGCAGGGAGAGACTCAGTGGGGTAAAAAAAGAGAGAGAAATATCTGCTTAATTTTTCAATAGAAAACAATGATACGAGGTTCAGGTGTGCCTCGTGAACCCTTTAAGTTGAGGATGTATAACATGTGAAATAGGATGCATCAATTTTACAAGAATCATGTGTTTTTGAAATGTAGTGTTCAGATGCCACGGCGTGACTGCCAGTGTTTCTCCAGTGCGAGCTGGGAGAGCCTTGCTCCTTCCCACACACCTGTGTTTACACTGAGGCCTTGGCAGCACTGACCCGTGGCGTCCTTCCCTGGCAGCTTTTGGGTTGCTGTCAGCCATGGCAAGCCACACCACCCTGCACTTTCACCAGCCAGCCCTGTTAGAATGTTGACTCAGGAGTCCTAAGCTCAGGAATTAATAGAAATCAGTTTGTTGGATCTCACAGATTTTAGACCGTTACACAGACGTTTCCTTCAATACCAAACTAGAATTGATTATGTCTTGTAAATATGGTTGAACTTTATAAAAAGAGGGCAGGAGAGGGAGTTGTTTTCCTGTAACTTTTGCTTTTATATGGACCTAACATATTTTCTCCCATTTGCATCTCTTGGACGGTAGAGATTGTGGACTTAAAATGAGTTTTTCATTTAGTAAAGTATATAGCAAAAGAGGAGGAGAGGAATTATTTTTTGAGGTTTCTTAGGTTTCAGGTACAATATGTTAGAGCAGAAGAGTTGTAATACACATTTGCAGTGGCAATTACCAGTTTCATAAAAAATAGATAAATAATTCATCCTCTCCACAAACTATGATGTTAGTCAGGAACCAATGAATAACACAGTGGAGTGGACTGGCCTCTTGTTTTCTATGTTCAAGCTCCATGAGTGTGAATGAAGTGATTAACTGGTACTCAATTTGTTGATTCATGAAAACGAAATCTATTGTAAAGTATATATTTAGTACTGGCTTTGTGGCAGGAACATTGGAGAAGATAATCAGTTTCTGCCCTCAGGGAGCTTAGAATTGATTAGGGTCATACATAAGACAATAGACCATTGCAGTAGAGTGTTATAGAGAGACAAAAAGAGAAGGCCAGGAAAGCCCACACAGAGAGAGATGTGGCCAGGCGGAGGATTACAGGTGGGGGCCTCACAGGTGAAGGCCTCACAGGAGGAGGCCTTTAGGTACAGTCCTTACAGGAGGAGGCCTTACAGGTGGAGGCCTTATGGATGAGCAGGCTTCAGCCAGGTTGGGGCAGGGTCAAGAATGTTCTAGGCAGAGGAGCATCTGTGACTTCCTGAAGCCAAGAGCACATTTCCTCAAGACAAACTGAGTAAAGTGAGTCCAAGGGCCAGTATCGTTAATCCTTCTCAAGTGTCTCTAAGGTTTAATTTTAACTTTTATAGTTTTGATATGTCTAAATGGTCCCATGCTTTTAAAAATCCAATATGTAACTTTTTGAAAGAGGGGTGGATTATCCCTAATGGAGTATTCCTTATCTTATCTTTTTTTTTTTTTTTAGAGGTTTTGTGCCCTTTTTGAGTAAAAGAGGAAGAATCTAGATTATTGAAAAAAAAATTTTGTTTCAGTTAATAAACTTCCAAAAAAAGGTCGACTATAAACTGTATTAAAATTCAATATCTTTTGGCTATTTAAACATTTCTATTAGTAAAAATTTTTACTGTCAGATAGTTCTTTTTGTTATTTAAAATACATTTTGACTGCTGAAAAGTTATAATTTTAAATTTTAAAATTAAATTTAATTCTCTCATCATATTATGACTACATCTCAAGTTCCTATAATTTCATATTTTCAGCATTTTTATTAAGCAATAGAACAGGTTGAGCAGTAAGAATAAGTTTTGTAACAAGAACAAGTTGAGCAATAAGAGTAAGAAAAATAATGTCTTATTTGGACATTGATATCTGACCAAATTTTATCTGACAAATGTGATTTTATATATTTTAAACTTATAAATCTTTTCAAAGAGTTGAGAAGTTTCATTACTGACATGGCAAATAACATTTCTTATTTTAAAAATAGAAATAAGGTGATTACAATTAGAATCTAGCTTTTCTCCCTGAACATTTTCGGGGGCGGGGGGGGGGGCAATACATTTAAAGTCAGTTTCCGAATATCTACAGGTTAATAAGACATTAAGTAACTGTCACATTCATCTATCAAAAACAAACCATTTAAGATAAACTCAATTTTCTTTTCTGGCATGGTGAAGTGGGAATACCCAAGTTCAAATTTGACTTTAAAACACTATTTTACATTTCACTATCCATATACTATGATGACTATTTATATCATATTAATAGGTTGCATGAGATGGTCAGACTATACCTGTTTTGCAGGATACAAAGAATAATCAAATTGACTTGTATAAGCCAGTAGAAGTTGAGATTTACTATTTACGTTGATAAAAAAGATACAAATATAAAGAATATATTTATAAAATGACTTAATTCATTCACCAATATTATTTGTTGACAGAACTGTTCTAGGTTCTGTGAATACTGAGATGAAAAAGATACAGTGCCTGTGTTCGCGGGGCTTATATTCTAGAGAGGCAGATAGTAAGAAAGTGAACAGATTAACCCAAAATACAATCTCTGCCACTAATTGGTCCTCTGAAGATAATGAAGCGGAATAAGGTGACTGGGGGACTTGAGATGAGGCTGGTTATTTATACAGTGTGTTCAGGGGAAACCTGAGGAGATGCTTGCCTGCTGAGAAAGCAGGAACCCTGCACAGACACAGGAGCACCCAGGCAGAGGAGACAATAGCTTTGAAGGGCATGAGTGTGACCGGTTTGGGCATTGTGGAAATTCCTGTGTGGCTGAGAAAGAGGCAGAGTGGAAAGAGACGGTTCAGGCTTGCAGATGCCTGTGCAGTCCAGGACTCGAAGGCAACAGGGCAGTCGATGTGGAAATGTGTGCCTCTAGCAAGATCCCTCTGGCTGTGCTGTGGAGGGCAGACTTGGGGAAATAGAAGTTGGAAAAATCAGTTAAGCGCAGTGCCCGAGTGAGAAGTAACATCAGTGCTGTCCGAGACAGCAGGAGGTAGAAGGTGTTGTGGGACAAGGGTGGGAGTAAGCCTTTGAAAACAGAGTAACAAGACATGCTGATTGATTAACTATGCAGACTGAAAGGGAGAAATCAGGGGAGGCATCCAAATTATTTTTGGCCTAAACTGGATAAATTGTTATAATATTAACTGAGGTGCAAGAGGAGGAAGATTGAGAGAGAATGGACTGTTCTTTGCACTTGGAAGGAAGAAAATAATATCTCCTAGATATGTTAACATTGAGACCTCTGTCACCTCAGTGAAGTCAGGTTACTGTTATGTGAATTTGGACCTCAAGATAAAGTCAGGTTTAGAGTTGTACGTTTAGAAATAGATAAGCATCATTAATGAATATTATGAATATCACTACAATATTATGAATAGTATTATAAATAATGAATATTTTGTTTTAAGGCTATGTGGCTAATTGAGAACCCCTAAGAAGAAAGGTGGAAGTAAAAGGGCCAAGTGCTGAGCCCAGAACACTCATAAATTTAGAGATCAGTTGAGGAGGATGGTTTAGGAAAGGGACTGAGAGAGAGAATCATTAAAGCAGAGTGAAAGCCAGGAGAATGGAATGTCCCAGAAGCCAGTAGAGAAAAGTGTTGTTGTTGAAGTCTTCATAGTTTCCAGTGAGGTCACAGTCTATTCTTTTAATGAATTATGTGTACCAAAGCCCACGTGGTTCTGTAATCAGGTGGTTTCTGCTCCAACTTCTGCAGCGTCACTAGCAGGAGTAAAGTTCTCGAATTCTCCAAGCTCATGGAGAGATCTTTCTCACCCCTCATCCCATTCTCTCTTCGCCCTTAACATTCACAGCTTCACCATCACTGTTGGGCTTGACAGTGTTGGCAGGAAAACTTATTCTCTTCCAACTTGGGTTCTGTGTTTGGGGGCTACACATTAACTGACATTAAATTAACAGGAGAAAAGTCAAGATGTATTTATGTGTGCACAGGGCACTCCGTAAAGAGTAACTCAATAGCCACAGATCACACACCAAATGTAACCAGGGCTGGAAGGAAGTTTAGGATTTCAATGGGGAGGTATGGAAGGCTCAACCAAACTTTTCCATGCTAATGGGAACAGGCTGTCTGTCTCCATGTCAGTCGAATTCCCATGAAACTGCTTGGTAGAGGAGTTGCCTTAGTCATATGAGGGGATTTCAGATTTCAACTGCCTTGCCTTAGTCATATGAGGGGATTTCAGATGAACGTTGTTCCTGCATCATCATTGGCTCAAATGCTTTCACTTTAAGAGGATCCTTTTATCAATTTTAGGGTCCGAGTAGGTCCCCACAATTAATCTATGTGTGCCAGTTACACAGAAAGTCAGAATTCCCAGGATTGCTTGTTCCCAAGATTTCTTTCCATTTGTGTATCTCTGTTTCTAACTGCATCTCCTGTCTGTTTCATCTCTGGGTCCTCTCTGTAGTTTTCTCTGGAGGTCTCTTCTGGTCACTTCCTTCACTATCACCTGGCTCTTCCTTAGAAATACTGTCTCCCCAGCAGCTCTCTGGAGTGGTGGTAGGTTTTGTACCTTTGCCTCCCTGGGCCCTGCTTTTCACATGCAGTTTTTCTCTACCTTCCTCACCCTCTCACCTTTGAAAGTCATGTCTCAAACTATGCCCTCCACCCTCTCTGCTTCTCGATGTTACCTGAAGACTTTCGGTCTGGGCTCTTGGGTCTCTGTCGCTTTCTTGACCTGTAACTCTTGGTAATTCAGTATTCATGGAAATGCACTTTCCATTCTGGTCACTTAGGCCATGGAGTCTCCTCCAATGAGCGTGTTCACCATCAACCTCATCTGTTACATCCCATAGTCAAAGCCTAGATCTTGAGCTTTTGGTATACTTCCCTTATTTCCCTTTCAAGAACCCAATGTTCTCACCACGGAGTTTTCACAGCTCTCTCTCTGTTGACTCCCCCAAGACCTGTCACCCACGGTTCCTAACACCCTTTAAAACTATCACAGTCTCCCCCTTTCATTGATCTCCCTACTGCATTTAGATTCCAGTGTCCAGCATTATAATCGCTCCCTTGAAGACATTATCAACTCTCTTTCTCCTATTTTTGGCTTCATTATTGTTGCCTGGCAAAGTTCCAGCTCTTTTCTCCCTCCACACCTGCATCTTCAGAGCTGAAAATGACTGGAGAAAAATGTGCAAAAGGAACTGGTCTCACTATGAATTCACAACCAAAGCCTGTGTGGACCTTAGCACTTGAGAAATATGACTACATTTCCCTGGGCAGTTATTCACTCTCCCACTGTCCAAAACTAGTGATCTTCCAATATGTTCATTTACTCCCTAAAGTAATTTTCAAAAACTGTGTATCCCCAATATATTATTTAAACTTACACCTAATGTTTTCATTGTAATTTAAATTGCTCTGAAGGATGTCACACCTGGCATATGGTATGCCATCTTTTACAGTGTATCCAGTAGAGGCAAATGCCACAGATGGTGTCCACTATTTTAAAAACACAAGCAAGCTAATCTGTAACCATTGGAAATGCTCATCACTTTTATTTCTTTTTGACTCTATTTTTATTCCATTTACCTTCCCCACAGAACTTTATTTTCTTCTAATGTAATTTGTTTATATTTGCTTTTTATATATCACCCTTTTATCCTTATCTGTAATAACAGGCATATCAATTAAAATTTTAAAATTCTTTTTTCTATGGACATAAGTTTTTATCAGTTAAAGCAGTTAATGAATTATCATTACAATTATTTTTAAAAAGCAATTGATAAAATAAAAATCTGTTACACATTTCAAAAAACAATATTAAAATTTTTTTTACAGGATTCAAAATAAAAAAGGGCCTGATTTATTTTTTTCAGTTCCAATAAATGTGTATATCCAATGAACTACTTTGTTTCTGAATATAACAGCCATGAGGTAGGAGCTAAATCTATTATTTTTTTAGATGAAAGTTTAACTCCTTGTCTCAGTTAAAATGTAAGTTTATAGTACTTTGTTTTGAAAGACATTGTTATAGTGGAGTGCCCTGGCGAGAAAAAAATCCACATATTTTGGGGGGAAAGGGGTGGTGTTCATATGGTTGAAGAATTCCATCTTAACAGAATGTGAAGCAGTGATATGAGACAACTCTAAATGTTTAAAGTGGCTCCTGACTCGTGGGGCGTGCTATATTAATTAGATTGATACGCGAAGTTTTGAGTGTCACAATTCAAGAAGAATGACCAGATGAGTATATGCTGATTTATCTGAAAATAATAACAAGACCTTGGTCTATTTAGTCTAACAAAGTGAAAACTAAGAGATGGTATATAATTGTACAATGCCAATCACAATATCTTAGTGCATTTACTACATTGAATTGGATTACTTAAAAGTTGAGGTTAAGATTGTTGACTTATCATAGCCTCTATCTAAAGAGAGAGAGAGAGAACTTAATGTGCAAGAAATATGGATCGAAGCTTTTGAAACAAGTCATTTAATAACTACAAATGAAGTTTACAAAGAAGAACTGGAGGTATCTTTTTCATCTCAAGGCTTTTAAAGTATTTGCTGCAAGAGACTAATAGCTTTTATGGCATATAAGTATCCCATAGTCAAATAACATTGGGAAATTCTTGGTTGAAAAATTCAAACTGTCTTCTTTATTGAAATATGCTAACACATATTCCATACATACAAAAATCAGGTAAAATGCTTTTCATATTATGAAGAGTACTCTAGGGGGAAACACCAAATGTTTCTATCATTAATTTGTCTTCAACTGTTCGATAAAATGAGGGCACATTTCTGGTCAAAAGTGCCAACAGTTGCAACAGACTGATAAAGTAATAAATTATTTGTTATGAAAACTGGTCTATTTTGAATATACAGAACACTGTAAATTATATTAATTAAATACATTTAAACTAGATATTTCAACTTTAACTAATTATATAGAACACATATTACCATATTATACAGAGCAAGATCACTTTAGCTTAGCAAACTCGTTTACTTCAATATTGGAATTTTAGATAGAAAAAAAAGCTTTATATTGATACTGAAATAAGTGGACACCTGGAACATTAACACATTTTGGGAAGCCTTAGGAGACCAAGTGACAAAAAGCTCACAGCCTATTACCATAAAGCTAAAACATGTGTTCTGATTTATGCAAGCCAAGTATCTGCTAATGGTCATATCCAAGTTTTTATATTTTATAGTTACACGCAGCTGTAGCTATTTAATATTGGCCTGGGCAATAACTAGTTAATATATTATTTTCCTCATTGTATCAGGGCATTTTCCTTAAAAAAACAAATGAAAGCAAAACTCTTCACTGTGTACTGTCTTAAAAAATTATCCTTATGGATGCTTTCATGTGGATTACATAGTACTCTGAGGATTATATAAAGGTGTCAAAGTGGTAAATGTGAAGATGCTGCTGGTTGTAGTTCATTGTACTATAGGTAAACTGAGGCACAATAAATTTTTTTAAGAGTTTACTTGAGCAAACAGTGACTCATGAATCAGGTAGCTCCAAACCAGAAGTGTTCAGGAGCTCTCCGCGGGTACTCAAAGGGACAGCTTTTTGTAGGATGAGCAGGGAAGTAAAGTTAAGGAAAATATTTGTTTGGTTACAGTCACACAGTTGGCTTGTTTGGTCTATCCTGTTGGGAAGTCTCTAGTTATATAACTATGGTAGTTGGCAGCTTCTGATTGGTTGAGCTAAGTTTTCTGTTTTTCTCTAATACAAGCATTTTTAAGAAAGGGCCAGAGTTACATTTCATTAACATTTGCAATTTAAGTGAGGTTGAGGTCCTTTTTAAGCCCTAACTAGCTGTGCCTTCTGAGGGATTTTTCAGGTCCATTCTCCAGTTTGATTTACTTCAAAAATTGAATAAACCATTTCAAAAGATTATATTCCCAGGATAATATATGTCTATCAAAATGAATTTCCAATTATAGTATTTGTTTAAAAACTCCTGAAGTTCTGGTACTGGGTGTGTTCTGATCACTTACAGCTTGGCCCAATCCACGAAGAGTTTGCAATATAAAACTATACTTGTTCACAAAATAATCTTAAAAATTATTCTGTGTTAATTTAGCTAATAAAAAATAATTAAATTCTACTGTAAAGAGCAACTAATGTCTCCCAAAATATTCATTATTCATGAAAAGGTATCCAAAAGCTCAACAAACATATTTTTATGCCATTGGTCTCTTTAAGTCATTCAGGTAGAAATGTCCTGCTCTAAGATAATAACCTTGTCATGCATGGCAGCTGGAAGAGCATGGTCATAGACAAATACTACGCAGCCATAAAGAAGGAAAAAAAATGGACTTTGCAGCAACTTGGATGGATTTAGAGTCTATCATACTCAGTGATCTGTCACAGAAACAAAAAGCTGAGTTACATATGTTCTCACTCATAAGCAGACCCTGGATATTTACCATAATACTACAAGAAAGGGTTTGGCAGTAGTGAAACACTGCCAGGGGAGTGGAACACGTAACATCAATAAGCGTACCTGCTCTCAAACAAGGCAAAGTGGGGCCCAAAAGGACGTCCAAACTTAACCTGTATGATGACCTCTAATCTACCTAATACTGAATTGTACCTCACATCTTTAAAATAAATAAAAACAAATTTTTAAAAAGAGACAGTACTTTGTTTAAAAAAACAAACAAGCAAACAAAAGACCAGTAGAAGTTTCATTGGCTTTTCTGTGGATTTTAGACCTGACCAGTAAAGGCAAATAGTTGAGACAAGGATGCCAGTACTTTATCGAAAATGAGGATGCTGTCACGAGGTTTGTTGTTGGCTGTTTCTGGGAAGTTTCCATGTGTCATAAAAACAAAATAATGTGCTAAAAATTATCATCCACCACCAGTATAATCCCTCTAAACTCACATCAGGTAATACCTTTTTTATAATATATTTATATTATTGAGTTATTGATTTTTTAAATTAACAGAACTGAAACTCATTGTCAGATAGTGTGCTCAACGTAGCCAAAGGCATATTTTTAATCTCTGTTGAAAGAGTAAATTCATCTATTTTGATGGCTTTTCAAAGCACATATGAAGTAATTTTGTTAATGATTTTTTTTTCTCGAGAGAACTTGAGTTACTGACTTTAGTCACTAAATGCTGATAAAATTTTAAAACGGGAAGGGAGTTTAGAGACCTATTTTTTATTTCCTTATGTTACAGATTGTGGAGACCAGGCATGACCCCAAGGGCTTAAAAGTGACTGGTTTAAAAATTACATGCTCAATAGTGGCAGAGCTGGGGCTAAAGTTCAGATGCCCCTACTTCAAAACCTGAAAATAGAACCTGTATTTGGCCTATTATGAAAATACATATTTTACCTATTATATATATTTGTTGTTATCAGTTAATATGATAGTAGCGCTACCATGTATTTTTTCCTGTTTATTCTATCCATCTAAGAATTTTCCAGTATAAACCTTTCAAATTAAAAAAAAAAATTATTTGTATGGGTACATAGCAGGTGTCTATATTTATGGGGTACATGTGATGTTTTGATACAGGCATATAGCATATAGTAACCACATAAGTGTAACCACGACAGGTATCCATCACCTCTAGCATTTATCATATCTTGTGCAAAGAATATTCCAATTTCACTCTTTAGTTCTTTTAAAATATGCAATGCATTATTGTTGTTTGTAGTCTCACTGTTGTGCTATCAAATACCTGGTACATGGCTAATTTACCACATCAAACATTGAATTTAAAGAACTTATATCAAGAAGTGAAGAGAGATAGTTTTTGTGTTCTGGTATATATGGTATTTGAAAACATGAGAATGCACATGTTTTGAGTGATTATGTGAGAAGAGATTACTGTTTAAAACTGGATAGTAATAAAAGTGGAGGAGTCAGAAAACCTTGTTAAATGGTTCTATAACTGCACAGGTGGCAACTCTGCCTGGGAATATAGAATTTAAGGACAGAGTTTATTGTGCTTGAAATTCTTTTACCAGAAATGTGTACTAGATCAACAAGAAAGTACACATTAGACCCTTTGCAGTAATATCAGTGCTGGTTCTAATGACTTTTTCTCTTTTTTCTAACCATGATTGGCATTAGAGAATGAGAAACATTCAGAGTGAAATACTATCACTAAGTCCATAATATATTTAATAACATCACCCATAAAGTGTTATTTTTGGAAATATTAAAATACCATTCAAGATTATAATTCTCCTAAGAAAGCTTTTAAGTTGTCCAAGAAATGATGACGTTTTAACACATAAACTTAATAAAATATCTTGGCATGCAGGTTGTAGTGACATATGTATTTTAGAAATTGTTCAGGTTACAGCAATAATGAACAAAGCAGTATAGAATCTATGAAGGAAAACAGTCTTTATCAGGCAGATGTCAGAAGAAGTAGGACACTATTGTATTCAATAAGCTAATACTATTAGCTGGCACTGGAGGGTTCAGTGCAGCACTAAGTTAGTCACATGCTCACTCTTTTACCTAGTTACCTTTATCCTCACAACAGTCCTGTGAAGTATTACTGTCCCCACTCCCTAGATGAGGAAAGCAATGCCCTAATAATTTCAAAACTATGCTCCATCCAATCATCATCAAATGCTGAAGGTAAATTTGAATTAGTTATCTTCCTGAACATTTTGTCCCAGTGAATAACGTTACCTCAACTCTTATCACTTAAATGTATCTAGTAGTGTATATATAAATTCCAGGGCAGGGGCTTCAAGCAGTACTGAGGTGTGGCAGACAGAATAATCCCCCCTCCTGAAAGACGTCCATGTTGCAATGCCTGGAACCTGTGTATATGTTACCCTACACGGCAAAGGGGAAGTAAGACTGCAGATGAAAATAAGATGCCGATCTGCTGACCTAAAATAGGGATGGTGTCCTGGGTTATGCAGGTGGAACCAGTGTAATCACAAAGGTCCTTAAAAGTGGAAGGCGGAGGCAAAAGGAGAAGTCAGGGTGTCGTGACGTGGTAAGGATTTGACCTGCTGTTGCTGGCTTAGAGACTGAAGGGGACCACTTTCCAAGGAATACTAGTGACCTCTAGAAGATAAGAAAGGCAAGGGAATGGATTATTTCTGGGATCCCTAACCTATAGATCTGTAAGATAATAAATTATGTTCTACACCACTAAGGCTTTGGCAATTTATTGTAATGGCAACTGTTAACACCAGATATGTTTTAGCATTCTCTTTCTTTCTAATTACATTTTAGATGAATTGCATCAATTATTTCTTATTTTTCTTATTATTGAATGATGGATAAAAATATTTAAAACATTTTATTATTCTCAATTTTGTCCTTTTCTTGAATACTCATTTACAATTTTGTATACTGTAGCTTTAAAGCAAGACTAAAAGTGTAGGTTATAACCAGATGGAGTCTAAGGTCAAATTTTTAAAAATCTGGATGCAAATTTTTTTAAATTTAGGAATTGATTATAATAGCTAATTCTAAAGAGTATAGAACAGGTGTTCCACATTTTTTAAAAATGGTGTTCTTAAATATTTCCCTGTTCCTCTTCCTTTTGTTCCAAACACATATCTCTGGGAATCAATGACTAAGACTTTAAATTTTTTTGTTAATTATTTAAGGAATTTTTGGATTTCTTGTGAAAATATTTTCTTTTCCGCTTAAATAATTAGAACACTTGAGTATTCAAATTGTTATTTTGTTCAGTACCAATTTTAACATTTGACTTTTTGGCAGTATAACAGTTGTCTCAGAAAGTTTCTTTTAAGTTACATGTGTACTTAAATCAATTCTTAATGCTACATATAGAAATAGGTTAATTTTACTTAAATATGGAAATATTAAAATAGCATAGTAATTTAAAAAATAATAAGTGACATTCTTTCCACTATGTGTGCTCACGTACTTTATTATTTTCTTCTTTTTCTGAGGAATTGAAGAAATGAAGAGTGAGACAATTGTACGTGGAATATATTTATAAAAAGTTAGTACACATTAAGAGTCCTTTTAATATATGTTTTTCTGGCCTTCACATTAGTATATAATTGTAAAAATGATTGTATTTTGTAAATGAAAGAAAGCATCTTCTTGAAGTTGTTCATAACATCTTCCTGACGACATAAAAATATTAAATAATTCTTTTCCCCTTGGACTGAGAGATCAGCATATTTAAGGTACTAACTTTACATTCCTGAATTACTTTCTACAGAAGAAAAGGAGGGGAAGAGTGTTTAACAATCTGTTGCTACATTGTATCCATTCTTTGCTGTGGAGAGTGTTCCCTCTTCAACAAGCTTTGTCTTCTAAATATTGTTCATTTCAGTTTCTCTGTGACTGTTTCTCTGTGCCCTATTACAATGAATAATCAAAGAGGTAATACATAAAATGGATTTTACTAAACACATCTATTCATATTCACTAAAGATACTTAAAAGATGCATCATGTTAATAAATATATTTTATAAATGTGAGTTAAGAATAGTATGTTTATCTGGACATGAGGATGATCTGACTGTGACATTTATCACCCCATTATTGATGGCTACAGTT
Organism: Carlito syrichta; assembly: GCF_000164805.1. NCBI lineage: Eukaryota > Metazoa > Chordata > Mammalia > Primates > Tarsiidae > Carlito > Carlito syrichta. Next base: position 531,614 of record NW_007256044.1, read on the forward strand.
GATGTGCTTGGTCTGGTTGGCGAAGTGGGTGTCCCCCTCTCTCCTCCTTGCTCTAAGTGTGTCCCTCCCCAAGCAGCACGCTCTGTCAAGGAGGACAACCTTTCCCAGTAAAGGAAGATCAGGGCTGTCAATTGGTCAAGAGCTTACTTGTACCTGCACTCCTGTGCTAAAACCTCCAACAAACTCTCAAGGTAGTATATTTATCTGATTAAGCATACAAGTAAATAAAATGACTACTGATGGCAGAAATTGTTTACAGTACCGAAATGTAAGCTGAATTTTTTTTTCTGACTAGATTTGCCTTTTTCTCTCAGAAAAGTAACACATTTTATTTTTAATTTTCCATTAGTAAATTTAATTTTTATGATGAAACCTCATAGCCCTTATGTTATTTGAAACTAGTCACTAAATTCTAATCTAATCAGATTATTAACTATTAAGTTCTGTTTCCTTAGTATTAATTAATATTTAGTTACTTGGTGTCCACAAGCCTTTGGTGGGAATAAATGCAATGTGTGAGGTTTCCTCTCCAGAAAGGCACTGAGTGCCTCTCCCTGCCCTTGTTTTCCAGAGTAGGCCTTTAAATGCCAGTGGCATCCACCCTGAGGAAGGGCTGCCTGCCTAGGGGCCAAATTATAGCTGTGTTGCCTGGATCATGCTTCTGTGATGCAAATTCCATAGAAGACAAGTTTCTCCTAAATTTACATGTTGCTTACCAATCCAGGACACAGGGAAGTTCCTCTTCAGGATTGGCTGCTAAAGGAAGAAGTTCTAGTGTTGTGTTTTAGGACCTTTTAGGACCTGTAGGTTGACTTTGTTTGATTTCCAAAGTTGAAATAGCCCCAACATTCTTCTCTTAAATAATTTGATTTGATTAACCTAAGGATTCAGGGCAATAAGAAAACAAAAGGTGCTTTCTTTCACTTTGCCTGGATCCTTGTGCTTCTATGAAGACAAGTATCCTGGGTTTTAGTCCCTATGTCTCTGTGAACACCCGACCCCCACCTCAGGCATCTGTAGACCAATGCCTCTGCCTGGGTAGCTCTAATAAAGTCTCTGTTTCTATATCCTCTGTAGGGAGCAGCATTGATCCATTGGTCCACTAAAAATCCCACCTGTGTTTTTGGCCAGCAGTGACTGGGGGGCTAGCCGGTTGTGTTTGAGTCTCTACAGGACATTCCAGGGAAGCTGTGAGATAAGCTGTCAGAGGTTCAAAGAGATAGGGCCCAAAGTGAGAGGGGATTTTGTGCTAGGAGCCAGTCTGTTTCTCAGAGTAGTGTCTGGGGTCACAGTGTCTGAGTCCACAGTCTTTTCAAGGCCTATATATTTTTAAAAATATCTTAGAAATTAAAAAAACTGATTAAAATGGGTTCAACTCCTTTAACATTTTCAGAAACTTGTGATAAAATAACCAGCTCCCTATAAGGAGAATTTTCATGAGAGAATTTTATATGCCTCATTTCTAATGAGACCTCTTCTTAACTACTTGAAAGTGCTTTCTTTAATTTGGAGATTATAAACATGTAAAATAGGTCTTACTCCTCAAGTGTTTAAACCTGTCTCACTCACCTTTATGGTTGCCTGAAACAAAAGTAATGAGTCCATAGTTCTTGTTCTTAAAGAACAATGAGATTTATTTAGATTTGACAGAAAGGGTTAACAGGAGCCAAGGTTGATGTCACCACCTGAATGTTTCTTCTCTACTTTTTGTATGTTCTTTCTGGAAAATTCTAGCAATTATTAGGACTTTGCTAGTTCAACAATGTAGACCTCAATTCTCCAACAAGATGTCGCTAAAGGTATTTTTTAAACTATTATCTTGTTTAAATAGTTCGTTAATGTTTCTGCTTTCTACTGGGAGCTGCCCTCCAAGTGGCTGCTGTCTCTCACTTGTGGCTGATATTGAAAAGTCCTGAAGTTGGCCATTTTCTCCAGTCACCAAGCAAGAAGGGAAGTAGTGGTCAACATACCAGAAATTCGACTTATGGCAGCATGGAAACACAGAGTGTTGGCTGGTTACTGGCTAATATTTCAACCTTGGTTGGTATCACACGAAGATAAGAGAAAATATGGAAGGCAAGCAATGCAAGCATAGAAAGCAAACATAACCCTTTGTTTAGCAGGGTTATGTCACAAAGGGCTTGGGATAGTCATCTGGTGAGAAGGTTACCAGGAGCCAAAGATGCATGTAATGAACCACTTTTTTTCAGATTGGTGCCTCTTGATCTCTGGTGCTAGGAATCAGAGTTCATTTCCCGCCTTCTTGTACCTGCCTAGCAGTGATAGGTTAGTGTTTTAATAAATTCTGAAAAAAGTTCCCTGACTACTCTACCTTAGCATTTAAACTTGCCAGTGTACTTGACTATTATGTCCTTGAAGTCATTATTCATCCAGCTGATAATTATACTTTTCTTTTTATTGACCTTTAAGATTATTCAACCATCTGTTAGAACCTGTGATCATTGAAGCAAATTTCTGATTTTAAATTTGCTTCCTTTGTAGAATTTTCTAAGAATTTTCCATTTGGAAGAAACAGAATTATCTACAGATGCAAATTTACTAGTTTATTTGGCTGTGATAATTACCTCTGAAAATTAGCTATCGGATTTTATAATAATTTCTTGGGGATTTGGAAATAAGTATCTCTTGGGTCTGATCACCTGTGACGACCAGTTTACAAGACCATCCAGCTGCTTTGGACATTAGTTATCCTTTGGTGGCCTCTGCCATGGCATGGAAGGCAGCTTGTCAAGGTGTTCAGTCTTCAACTCTGTTCTCATCTGCCTTATTAATTTATTCGTGGGAGAGAGCACTTAAAATCTGCTTCTTCATTTTTAAATACAAGAAACCTGATGCATTTTATTAAAATAAAATTTTTAAGTTTAAATCTGTGTAGATTGTATTGTTTTAATAAAATTAGGTTATAACAAACTATCACATTTTAAAGTGTAATAATTCTACTAGTTCAACATACTCAGTCTTCTCATTTGTTGGAATAACCTCCTATTTTGTTGAAACTGCTGTCAAAGCAATAGTAAATTTATTCTAAAATGGCTTAATATTTGTGGTATTTGGCAGTGTATTCAATAAGACTTTAATTGCATCTGATGGAATACAAGTTCCATCTGTCTCACACGTGCGTCCTTCTCAGAGCATGGCACCAGTGCAAGTCTGTTTCCGACGCTCGTAAATAAGATACCAACAAACCCACAATATTGGTACAGACTGTTCTGGACAAGGTTCTAAAACGTTAACCACAGGAAGTGATTTTAGTTCTTTTTTAAAAAACTTTTTTTCCCTCCATCAGCCGCCTACGTGCTCAGTGTAACACTTTAGACTTCCTGGATTCCCAAAGTACTAAAAATTACTGGAATAACCAAATGGAAGATGGTCTTATTTACTTAAACAAAACAAGGATAAGTAACTGTTAAGATGACAATGATTTCAGCCTAAGTTGTTCCTAGTGTTTTATTAAAACTGAGAGTTTTAATAAAGCCAACTGAAGCCTGTAAAATGTGTGGTCACAGCCAGTACAGACCAATGCAATAATGATCAACATTTCTGATAATTTGAAGATAACTTGAGCACTCATAACTCTAGTGTGTCTTATCACTGCTCTTGGTCACTTGCATTTACAATAAGAGTTATTACTTACTGAGTTTTAAATTATTTCAAATGATTGGGAACAAAAGTAATAAAATCAGTAAATTGTGCTTAATGGTAGACTAATATTTTTATCAGTAAGTACTTACTTCTGTAATTAAAATATATTCTCTCTTAATTGTAATTTATATATAAAATCTAAATTTATATAATTTTATAACTAAATATGCAAATATGTAAGTTTATAGAATTTTATATGTAAATGTATAAACTTACATAACATAAATATTCACATTATTATTATTATACATTTAAATACTTATATTTATACATTGTTTATATTTGTAATTAAATATTTATATTTGTACATATAAGTATATAAATTTGTAATGCAAACAAATTATATATAAATATATAGCATAAATGTATAAAATTACAAATAGTTTAATAAAATTAATTGAAGACTAAGAGATAGTCATGTAACTTTGGATAAGATTCTAAGAGTTTTCTCAACAGTTTGAATTTATCTCAACATTTTAAAACACAGAACAATTATTTTAAAATGTCACTCTTTTTGATGCAAAATTTATCACCTTTATTTTTTTCTTGTATATTTTCTTGTCTTTTTCTTGACGTATATAAAGTATAGTAATGTGGGAAATATTCTGTTTTTCATCTTCAGGATGAATTTTAATTAGTGTGATTATTTTGCTAAGGTTATAATTCAGTGTCTTCTTTCTGCTAAATTCTGCCCAACTGCCCAATATTTTGCCTCAGGGTGAAAATTTGAAATTCTTTTGTGTTTGATGTGGTCTATTATTAATTGTTCTTGATAAGGATGACTGCTTTCATAAAATATTGTGAAGTAATATCCCTGTCTCACTATTTTGATAATATGAAATGTTTAGCTCTAGAATAATGAGGCAAATTTGTGCTTTATTGGCAAACCATAATTATATTCAATACCATAGTGGATCAGAATCTAATTTTATCAAAACTTGGAACTTGTTTTGTGGTTTTGCAGGTATCACTTTAGCAAGTGATTTGTTGAATCAAATAAGAAGAAAATAACATATTATGTTTTATGCTTTGATATATGAGATAAAAATCACCAACTTCAATAATTTTTATCTTACATTGAAAACCACAGCTGTAGGCAGCGCCACTTTGCCCATCAGATAGTTTTAATTTACATTAATACCATAGAAAGCAAGTCAATTTTACAGTTATTGAATTAAGATCTGTGGCACAAACCAATTAATTCAACAAGTTAATGTTGTAGATTTTCTTTATACAGGTGTTCTTCTCTTTTCTAGGTAGAAAGGGGCAAATAAGAAGTCCTGAATGAAAGTTCTTCTGGAAAAAGCCAAGTCTAGTGCTGTTTTTATCGCCCCCCCCACCTGATTCAATGAAATAATGAAATATTATTTTGCCTTTCAAAGTTTCCTACCCAATGGTTCTCATAGATTTTTTTGATGTGACAGTATTGTGTCCTTATCATTCTCAGAAAAGGCAGTGCTGTATGGATGGTACTGCCTACTGATAGCCCAGGTGGAATTTGAAGGCAGTGGTGGAAATGATATCACTGGGGGAGGCAGAAGAGCAAGCAAGATCCTTGCATTCTGTCTTAAATGGGACTTGTCGAACGTCATTCTAACAATACCAATACCTGATTAAACTCCATCAGTGCCACCTCATCATCGGCAAAAATGAAGTTAAAGCCCTTTAACCTAGGATTCAAGTTCTTCACTAGCCTCAAGGGGCTTTCTATCTGATTTCCAGCATGCCCTCTGATCTACTGGTTGGTCCCTGCATATAAGCTCACATCTGAGACTCGGATTTGTTTTCTACTACTCTCTTTGCCTGTATTGTCCTCCTCTTTCCACATTTTTTTTTTTTCCTGGTGAGCATCTCTTATTCGTTATTTAAAGTCCAATGAAATATTATTTTGCTGTTGCAAGTTTCCTACACAATGGTTTTCATAGAATTTTGTACATGGCTGTATTGTGTTCTTACATTCTCAGGAGAGGAATCAAGATCCTGATTCCTCCATCTATTACCTGTGCGTTATCAGACAAGTTATGACAGTGCCTCTCTCATAGGGCTGTTGTAAGGGTCGAATGTACATATCTCTTAGAACAGTGGCTGTCATGTATTAAGCAGTATGTATTTAGTTGTTCCTGTCACTTTTTAACAATCATTATGTATCTTCTACCACTTTCAGTCTCCAAGCATTTTGGGGCTAGAGGCTACCTTATCAAGCTTTGTTCTTGCCACAAAGTAAGTGAAATAATTGGCTTTCATAAGAGTGGGTTGAAAGGAATGCTAAAGCGTTAAAGTTCAGGCATGAATTGAATAACCTTGCAAACAGATGTTTAATTCAGACAGTATCTAGTGTCATGAAGGAGTGGTAGATGGCACTTTTTATGCTTATGGTGGGGAGGAGGGTGACTCAGCTTGGGGAGCTATGAATGGCTTCCCTAAGGAAGTTACCAGCGTTCTGAGGTGAGATACTAACTTGGTGGTAGAGAGAATCCAGTAAGCATAAGGGAAAGGTGCTGGTGTGGATATATCTGGCTCCATGAAAAACTGTGACAGGTCCTTCCTACCGTATGGATCCAGGAAAAGCCTTAAAGGGCATACCAAGTAGACAACTGCACATGTGGTGAAGAGGTTTTCCCACCTGGAGTTTCTACTTCAATTTTATACTTCACCTTTCAAAAACAACTTACCCACCTTACTCACTTCTAATATATACTGAAATTTTACTTCAAATCCCACCGTTATAAACTTTTTATGTGAAAGAATGGAATTAATTATGTTTAAAATGCCTTTGGAAGAATAAAATAAAGCTTCCTTTTTAAAAATATATGCACTACTAAAGAGGTAACACACACACTACTTCAGTTTTAGTGTATTAAGACCTTGGTTCTAAGATTTGGGGTTTTCTCAGGTTTTGAGTCAGGGGAGTAAAAAGGTACCACAGACATAAGTGATGACATGGTATTTTTAGCAAAGTCAAGTGTACATGTGCTGAGAAGCAGGTAGCATGTGGTTACCAAGGCCTAAGAAGAGCAGGGATAAAGAAGATGATGAAGAAAGGACATATGTAAACAAATGAGGAACATGCACTTAACCTTTTCCACTATTTTTTCCAGGGTAATAGACTAGGTACTGATTTCCTTCATACTTCTTAAGGAATATCAAACTGTACACTAAGTCATATGTGTAGTGACCAAAATTTAATCCAGTTCTTTCCTGAGTGGAGGAACCAACCTGATACATTTCAAAGTATTTTGTTTTCTTCATCAATTTGCTTGCATAGGTACTAATTGAGGTATGAAATTGTGTCATATTATAAATAAGACAGTGACATAAAGTTTTGTCACCTTCTCTCATACATAGCTGCATTCTTTTTGCAGAGACTAGTAATGATACAATAAAGTTTTTAAAAGTAACTCCTGAAAAGATGACTATTACTGTAAAAAACTTATGGAAGTCATTTTATAAAATATTAATGTTGTTATGAAGAACAACCAAAGTAGGTTCAACCACTCTATCTTTTTTTCAGCCAAGACATGAGAATACTGGTCAATGCTGAGCGGGTACCCATCAAGGCATAAGCATGGACATTACATTTGTGAAAATAGCCCCTCTTTTATATGAAATCTTAGTAAAGATTTTATCCAGAGGTCATTATGCTATATAATGAACACTATTTTTAATTGCCTTAAGAGGAAATCCTATGGGCTTTACCTCTGTGTTCTTAATAACAAGTGTCTGCTTAACACTTCGGAAGACTGAGGCAAAAGGATTGCTTGAGCCCAGCAGATCTTGGCTATGGTACCCGTGATTGTGCCACTGCACTCCAGCCTGGGTGACAAAGTAAGACTCTGAGTCAGGAAAAAAAAAAAGACATTTTACATCTTAATATTTTCCAACTTCAAATGTGAAACACTGCCATTCATAAACCTCAAAACTGAGTTATGATAGATATATTTTAACATCAAATTTTATTTTAAGATGTTTTGGTTATAGTAAATCCAGATGAGACTATTTGAAACAGATATCTATATAAAGAGATTCCTATATGTGGGAAATCTTATTTTTATATACATACGATTATTATTAGAATCAGCAGGAGTTGTGTACATGCAAAGATAATGATACTGTAGTTGAGAGTGTTTGTCGGGGGAAATCTCATTGAGTTTAAACTAACTAAATGACCCATTCTATGGTTTATTATCTCTAAGAAATCCTTTGAATAAAGTTTATACTAATGATGATTGTTTTAAATTATATTCATGATTTTGCAGGAAGAGAGAATTAGAAAAATGAACTTTAATTTCTCTGTTATTTGAATGAGTTGCCAATATATTGACTAATACGTTGAGATAAAGGATCCAGGAAGCCCTTGATTGAATCATGAGGTAAACAAAATTTGTCTTTGTTTTTCTACTTTTCTTTTTTTATGCTTCAAAATTTCTTATCCACTCCCAATCTCAGGTAGCTATTATTTATTCTAATTTCATAAACACCTACTCTTAATTATCTGAGAAGAAAATTAAGGGTGATGAGAATAACACAGAGACAGATGTGCATTATTGCCAGTGTTCTGGGTTGTAGGGTTAGCTCACTTTATATGGATATTCAATGTAATATAAATAAAGAATAAAAGAAAGAAAAGCTAGTCATACATGGTCCATGGTAATTAATCAAATTCCATTAACTAAAGTCTATCAACCAATATTTTAAATTTTTAGCTGATAAAACATTTATACTTTCCAGAATAATTTGAATTTTAACTGAGAGTTTAATTTATTTTTAGTTAAAAGGAATTCATCTCTTAGTCATTTTAAACCCAACTTCCTATTATTCTCTTGTTTACAGTCCTGGAGATGCTGGTTCTAGTTTCCTGTATCTGCTTGCACTCCCATGTGGGAGCTTATTTCTCTATGGTGGTAGTGAGCATACATGTGGTTGTGTGTGGTGGTAGTGAGCATGCGTGTGGTTGTGTGCGGGTGGTAATGAGCATGTGTGTGGTTATGTGTGGCAGTAGTGAGCATGCCTTGGTTGTGTGTGGTGGTTGGGATAGGGAGCTGCTCACCTCAGCTCCATTCACCCCATGACCACAGAGGCCTGAGAACACTGGTAATGGGGAGATTTTCAAGCAGCCTGGCTTGGGCAGTGGTGACAAGAGGGGCCTTTTGAGGGCATCACGTGGTCTTGTCTTCCTACTCCATCTTCTCCGAAGATTGGTCCTGATGACACTTACTTTAAATGAGTGTTAAGGTGTTTGGGGCCTTTGGAAAGTTGTTCTCTGCAATACCTCTTGAGGCAGTTTTCCAAGTAGTGCATGTGCAGTGTCGCGTTGGTCTTATGAGAGCAGCCTCAGAAGCACAGCCTCATGGATTGTTTGCAAGCCTTCTTTTAGAAGATTGTATTTTAACTGAAACCTCGTCTACCACCAAATCACGTTGGTTCCACCTCAGAAAGAGATATTGAATCCACTGACACACTGTTTTCACTGTGCTGCTCTGCTCTAATCACATCTCCCACCTTGACCACGTCCACCCTGCCTGGTCTGAGTGCTCTCACATCTGCATTTCTCCTCCATGAGCCTCAGTTTGGTGTTCATACAAAGTGAACAGACCATGGGTACCCAGCGCCAGGCCTCTGAATCTTAGTGAAAGGCTTGTAGGTTTCAGAAGCACCACTTACTAGAGACTCATATTGTGTTTCCTTCACTTAAAAATAATAAATCATAACTGATTTCCATGTAAAGAGAGATGATACTTAAAATAACAGTTTTATTCTCATACTATACACTGTAATTAGTCAGGCCCTAAATAACTTTAATTATACTAGTGAGATACATTTTTAAAACTGGTCTCAGCTGGTATACAAGAATAATCCATAATTGAGACCTTTAAAAAGTATGTCATGTCTACAGTACCCTAGGAAAAAAACAAAATAAAAAACTCCTTATGTTTAGATTGCACTGAAAAGGTGTTATTTTTCTAGGGGGAAGCAGTTAGTATGAATTTATGTTTTCCCCACCCATTTTCTTATTTTCAAAAATTTGCTACACTTCTGTTTTTTAAATTTTAATATCCGAATAAACTGACAGCCATATAATAAGTTGCTTCATGGGGAAGGCTGTAAAATGATAGTGTTCTATGATATAATGCTGTATAACACAATTATTTTTCTGGAGCATGCTAGAAAGAGATAATTTTCCTTTTTTGTTACAACCAATTCTATGGAATGAATTTTCCCACATAACTATTTTTTTCATTTTGTTTTTGTTTGTTTTCTCTCCAATGCAATAAACAATATAAGAAAGAAACTGGTGATAGGAAGACCTGAGTTGTATTAGCCCTGCAATGCCCCTGTTTTGCTATAAAATGGTTCTTCAGATTCTCTGCATTTTTTTCAATGTAACCAACCTGATTGTCCACCTAAAGTGAATTCACTAGAAGACCATTACTCAGCCGGTCTCGGTGGCTCAGCCTGTAATCCCGCGCCTTTGGGAGGCTGAGATGAGTGGATTGCCTGAGCCCACGGGTTTGAAACCCGCCTGAGCAGTGAGACCTCATCTCTAAAATAAATCAAAAAATCAGCTGGGTGTGTTAGCACATGCCTGTAATTCCAGCTACTTGGAAGGCTGAGGTGGAAGGATCACCAGAGCCCGGCAGGTCGAGGCTGCGGTGGCCGGGAGCAGCCACTGCACTCCAGTCTGGGCGACAGAGTGAGACTCCAACTCAAAAAAAAGGAAGACCATTGCTCTAGTACATATGCATATTTGTGTGCATGTGAACAGATACACACCCAAAGAGAGAGAAATAAAACCAAGAAACTAGGGAGATAAGACTAAGGTCAATGTGGATCAGACACCTGCTCTGTTCTTCTTCCTGTCGTTAAAATTAAAGACTTTTTCTAGCATAAAATCTTATTTCCCTGTTAACTCACCAGACAGTAGCTGGACATGATCTATACTTTGATAAATAGACCTTGCCAACCACGGTTGTGGTTTATATCAGTTCCGATAAAACATTCCTAGGTGATTTGATGTCTGCCACTATCCTCATCTGTCAGTTCCTTGACCTCTTGGCTTTCAATTATGCCATCTTCCTCTTGACCTCAGTCCCTCATTCCCAATGTCACAGTCCTGACCTGGTCATTATTAGTAACTTCAACTCACTTAACATCTCAGTTTCAGGGAGCCCATGCCCGAACCACTGCTTACCTCATCAACCCACTCACTAACACGTCAAGATCTCTCACACTAACCAGGAGCTCAGTCACTCTATATTATGATTTTTGTTGTACTATCTATTCATCTTCTCCAATTTCCTTCATATTCTCTATTTCCGGTTTTTTAGTAGAATTCTACCCTCAACATCTGATTCCCTTGCCCCTTTTTCCCTTGTTCATATTCACCTGGTAAAATCCCAGACTTGGTAAAACCCAGCTCACAGCTTACTACATGTCTGGTCCTATGCAGCTGAATATGTCTGGAAAAAAAATACAAGCTGGGCCAAAACTCTTAAGTTTGTGACCACTAGCCCTGGTGTGTTCTCAGTGCTATCAAGTGGTCCTATTCCCTTGATCTAGACCCTCTGTTCCCCTACTCTCCTCAGTGATTTTTACATTCTTCCCCTCTCTGTTCAAAACACCCCCCATCCGCACTATCCTCACTCTTGGCTGATGACCTTTCTTCCAGTCTTATTGAGAAACTTGAAGCAATCAGAATAGAAATCATGAAATCTACTATCACAGTCACCCATCCACATACATTTTACCAATATACTTTGTTCTCCTGCTTTTGTCAACAAACTGGCTAATCTTTCTGCTGGTGTACTTGAACCCATCCCCTCCTGCCACCCTGAGGAAACTGCTTCAACCATACTCTCTACTTTTAAAACATAAACTTTTCTCTCATTATTAGGTCATTCACACCAGCTGAAAAAAATTCTGTAATTTTTCTCACCTTATAAATTCCTGTCTCAAATTTATATTTCACTCTAAATATCATCTCATTTTTCTGTTCCTGCTTACAACAAAACTACTTGAGATAGTTATATTTAAGTCTTCTTATTTATCACTTAAAAATACTATTCAAAGATAGACAAGAGGGACCTCATCAAACTGAAAAGCTTCTGCAAGAAAGTGAGGAGACAACCCACACAGAATGGGAAAAAAATATTTGCCAACTGTATATCTGATAAAGGTCTAACATCCAGTATCTACAAGGAACTCAAATGTGCTGATAGGAAAACAAAAACAAAAACAAAAACCAGCCCCATTAAAAAAATGGGCAAAAGACATGAATAGACACTTCTCAAAAGAAGACATACAAGCAGCCAGCAGACACATGAAAAAATACTCACTCTCAGTTGCAAATCAAAACCACATTAAGATACCACCTAACTCCAATAGGAATGGCCATCATTTATGAAACAAAAAATAACAGGTGCTGGTGAGGATGCAGAGAAAAGGGAACACTTCTACACTGTTGGTGAGAGTGCAAACCAGCTCAAACTCTGTGAAAAACAGTGTGGCAATTTTTAAAAGAACTAGAAGTTGACATTCCATATGTATGACCCAGCAATCCTCCTTCTGGGAATATACTCAGAGGAACTCAAATCATTCTACAAAAAAGATACCTGTGCACACAGGTTTATTGCAACACTATTCACAATAGCCAAAACATGGAACCAATCATGTTACCCATTGAAACTGGACTGGATAAAAAAAATGTAGTATATATACACGGTGGAATATTATGCAGCCATAAAGAAGGACAAAATTATGAACTTCACAGCAACTTGGGTGGATTTAGACTCTATCATACTCAGTGATCTATCACAGAAACAAGTAACTAAGTACCACATGTTCTCACTCATAAGCAGACCCTTAATATCTTTCATAATACTATAAAAAAGGGATTGGCAATAGCAGGACACTGCCAAGGGGTGGGGCACATAACACCAATAAGGATTTCTGATCCAATCCAGGTGAAGTGAAGTTCAATTAGAGGCCCAAAAGTTCACCTGTACATAAACCACTTATGTTCCCAATCCTGACTTGTACCCCACAACTTTAAAATAAAAAAAAACAAAACAAATTGTATTCACATTTATCAATCATCACCATGCAGTATACAAGATCTGTTTCATTGTTTCATAATTTCTAGCACTAGTGAATTTTACCATTTAATATATTAGCCTTTGCTTTCTATTGTCTTAAAACCATGATTACTAAATAAAGTTTCCCTTTGCTAAATTATCAATGAAAATATACTTGCATGTGATATTCCACTTTTGTTTTTGGTTCATGAGAAATTTTGGAGCTGTCTTTGTGAAAATGAAAATTATTATTTTGTCTCAGAGTTGACTATATTTCTTGAGCAACCCAAGTAACATGTTTGCAATGCTCTCACTGGTCTTAATGTAGGATTCTCTTGAGTAGAACATATCCCATTGCTTTCACTATCACAAAGTTGCAATGCCTTTCTGTTTTGGTCTTACTGTAATCTTGCTGTTTCTGTCCCCATCTCTCCACTGAAATGGCTCTTGTGAGGTCATCATTGATCTCTCTGTTACTAAATCCAATGTTTGATAGTCCATCCTGCTGAGAGACAATCACTTTACTCTCGAAACAGCATTTTGGCTTGGCCTTACAGACTCTTCTAGGAAATCACATGGCTTCTGCCCTACATTACCTATCATTCCTTCTCAGACTCACTGACTGGTTGCTGTTAAAATTCCATGTCTACATCTGCACATCTGTATCTTCAATTCAAAATTCAAACTTTTAAATGCAATTGCCTATGTGGCATCTCCACGTATATGTCTATGTGACAACTCAAACTTACTATGTCTGAAACTGAACTTCTTGCCTCCTATTCCACTCCCAAACCTTCTCTCACAGGCTTTATAACAAGAAATGGAAAATCTATCCAGTTGCTCAGACAAAAATTTTTAAAAATCAGACTTATCTTGATTCCTGTCTTTCTATTCTATCTCATCTGACATCAAATCTGTCCCCAAATCATGTAATATCTACCCTTAGAATATGTCCAGAATTGAATCATCACTCACACCTCTACTGCTACTTTCCTGATCTAGATTGTTTCCCTGCTTAACTGATCTGTTTCTATGTCCTTGCTGCTCCCTACTACATTCTGTTCTCATCTCCAAAGTCAGATTTATCCTGTTACATCAGATAAGTACCTTCTTTTTCATTGTAAAAGCCAAAATACAATGGCTTACAAAACACTACCCAAACCTACTTCTTATCAGCATTCTGACCTAATCTCTACTAGTCACCACATCACTTACTTCACTGAAGCCACACTGACCTTCAATATGCCAGCCAAAATTCCACTTCAAAGACTATTCCTGTTGCCTGGGACATTCTCTAGATCATACCCCTCCTTATAGATCTTAGCTTTACTTCCTTTGCATCTTTGCTTGTGTGTTGCTTTCTCAGAGAGGCTAAGCCTGACCACATGCTTTTTCTGCAGTGCTCTATAGAGCAGTTATTACCTCATGATTTAATGTCTATCTATATATATCTTACTTATGTGTTTATGGTCTGCTGACACATTGGAATGTAAGCTCTTCAAGGACAAGAGTTTTAGTCTACTTTTATCTCTGTTGATTTTCAAGTGCCTAGAACAGTGCTTGAGTTATAGCAATATGTATTAAATGAATGAACGAGTGAAGCGAAACTCAAATGTTCTCCACCTTTATCCTGGTAATCTTATTCATTTTGCAAGTCTCACTTTATACTTACTTCTGTCAGGAAGGCTTCCTCTCTCCTGCCCCAGAAACAAGAATGAATTAGCTCCTGATTAATTCAAAAGTGAGTCAGCTGCATTTATTGCACTCACTACTGACCTATATTTCTCACCTCATCATCCTGCCTGTTTTTATATATGTTCTTGTGAAGGGCAAAGACCAAATATTAATGGTTGCTTCATCAATACCTGCACCATAATAGGCATTCAAAGTAACATTTAATTAATATTTATTGAATAAATATGTAGCATATTTTCTATTGGGATTCTACTAGCATCACAGAAATAATATTTGCCATTCATTCAGTATTTTCTTGAGGATTATCATTACTGTGAACTAAGATATATTTGATGTTTTCAAACCTCTTATTAAATGCGTAGTACTAGTGCCTCTTTTAAATAACAGTATACTAAATTCCTTCAAATTAAATTTTAAAACATATCATCAGCAATTGTGACAACTTGATTATTACCATTGGATTAGTTAATATTTTCAATAATGCTTTCATTACTCTTTGATTAATTTCCAAATCATTACTTCTGTATTTCAAGGACTTAGTGTTAAATTATCATTATCAGATTGAAATTCTAAATAAAATCCAAGTTTAATGTCTTGAATAATCTTTATTAGTGCTATGATCTGTATGTTTACATTTTGCTTCTTTTGGGGGAAAGAGGTCAAGTAAATTGCTTTAAATGAATCTAACTTTTTATAATACTTCTGCAAGTACCTACTGGCTTAATGTAGAACTTAGGGTAGTGATGAAAACCTAATACTGGCAGCTTTTCCTTTTAGAGAGACTTGCCCGTGCCAGGGCTTTCTGGTATGAAACTTTCATCTGTCCTTTGTTTCCTCTCTTCTTTCAATAATATACTTTTTAAAAAAAATAAAACCAAATACTGACTATCCTTACGATTAAGTTTAAAAGAAAGTTAAAATGGGACATGACTAAGAACACTTTTTAGATTCAGAACTGTAGTCTTCTAGAGCTGACCAGCTTCTTTCTTCTTTGACCAGTTCTAGAAGTCTAGCCTTTCCTAAACCTCAATCCTAGAGATAACTTCCTGACCCCAGATGTTTCCATGCTGATGTTGGTTGCTAATGAAGGGGAAGAGAGAGAAGCTATTTAAACCACAGGATGTAGTATGCTTGAACATAGATGCCTAATTATGGTTGGCATAAGTTAAACACAGAATTTGAACATATACCCTAAATATGTGAAATTATTTAATTTAAATTTTCATTTTATTAATTTGTAAGTTTTTCATTGTGTTAATTTTCATTTTATTCCTGAAACTATATGCAACAGAACACTATTTTTACACAATCCAGTTGTTTCACACTTTTGGATATTTTAAAAGTCTCACAATATCTCCAAATAGACCACCACACATTCACATTACATAAATATATTGATATTGGAACATTGATGACCAAGAATAGGAATATCAGTTGTGTGTCGTCAGCACCATATGTATCATTCAGAAATTAAGCTTTCTGGTAAATTATCAATATTTTAAAATCAGTGAAGACACATGGGCGTTTGGGAATCATTTGAGGTCTTTTTAATGTCTATTCTCATTTCCTTATTTAAGATGAAGTAGGCTGGGTTCAGTGACTCAAGCCTGTAATCCCAGCACATTGGGAGGCTGAGGTAAGGGGATTGCCTAAGCCCATGGGTTTGAGAATAGCCTAGGCAACTTGGCGAGACCTCGTCTCTACAATAACTCAAAAAATTAGCCAGGCATGGTAACACGTGCCTATAGTTCTGGCTACTTGGAAGGCTGAGGCAGAAGGATCACCTGAGCCCAGCAGGTTGACGCTGAGGTGGCCGTGAGTGTGCCACTGCACTCCAGCCTGGATGACGGAGTGAGACTCCAACTCAAAAAAAATAAATAAATAAAACAAGAAGAAGTAAAATTACATAATATATGTTAAGGAGACTTTCAAAAATTTGTTGAAATAAAGTTGATTTTTTAAGTGTTTACTACCACTTTGACTATTTGAAAACTGTGTATAAATAAAGATACCATATCTTGAATATTGGGTAGTGGAAATGTCATCTTGCACTTCTATTTTTAATAATATAATACACGTGAAAAAATTAATGTAAAAGTAATTGTTTTAAGTATGAACATGAAAATTATAGCAATTTTAGAAGAAATTTCAGGCTCAACAATTCTTTGCTAAAACAAACACAAATAAGGCCAGGCGCAGTGGCTCAAGCCTATAATCCCAGCACTTTGGGAGGCCAAGGTGAGAGGATTACCTGAGCTTAGAGGTTCGAGACCAGCCTGGGCAACTTGGTGAGACCTCATTTCTAAAACAAATCAAAAAATAAGCCAGGTGTAGTAGTACAGGCCTGTAGTTACGGCTACTTGGAAGGCTGAGGCAGTAGGATCACCTGAGTTCAGCAGGTCGAAGCTGCAGTGGACATGAGTGTGCCACTGCACTCCAGCCTGGATGACAGAGCGAGACTCCAACTCAAAAAAAAAAAAAGGCATAAATAACTATTCATATAATATTAGCAGACCAGCCCATTAACATTACATGAAATCACTCATAGTGTAGAGTAATTTAAAATATAATCTGATTTTCTTTCCAAGATTTATTTGTAGTCCCTGACTCATTCAATATAGTAGAGCAATATATCTTTGTTCATTGCTCTAAAGAAAAGAGAACTCAAGAAAATGCTAAGAAAAAAGGAAAAGGAGGAGAATATTTTGACTTGGGAAGGTGTAGGAATGGAGAGAGTGAAAAAACCAAAGGAGAAGTGATGAAGGCTTAATGCAGTCTGGGTGGTCCCTGAGAAAGAAGCCACACAGCTTTCTCAACTCTTTGAATCTTAAGTAAGGATTAACTGGAACCTCAAATCAGATTTTGAGATCTTAGAGCAGAAAAGACTTAACTTTTACCCCCAGGGAAAGGCTAAGGGCCCTTAATAAAGATCACTGTAAAGCCCTCCTAAAGCAGACTTGCCTGAGGCTTGCTCACAGCATGATCTGCAGTGACTGACTACATTCTCAGGCACCCAAGGGGATCATGAAAATAGCAAAGAGAGTTGCTGGGCAGGATCTTATGGATGAGAATTAGATTTGACAGAATGGTAAACACAGGAGAAGGACTTCAACCAGATGAGTCAGAGGGTGCAAACGTGGGCAGATGACACCAAAGAGCACCCCAACCTTATGCTTTATTATTATGCAAGATGTAGACTCAAACCTGAACAAAAGTAGCTGGAGTTTGAGTGAGTTTAGAAATTAAATTGTTATAGACAAATAAAAGAGTATTTTCTTGTAAATTAATTTGTGAGTAAAGTGTTGTACCTGGTCATGCATTCTTTTCTCAATGTATTTAAAGTTTTAGTTGATGAGAGCTTATAATTGACTTTTTAGTTATGTTCAGGGGCCACTTGATTGACATATGGCAGCACTTTGTGAGACTCTGGTAAAAATAATATCTAAAGGAACTCTTAGAAGTGGGATTGATCTAAACTTGAGGATATTTGAGATCTGTACTAGAGGAGATTTCAGTTACTCTCCATCACATATACAAAAGCACCATGGATAAGTAAGATCCCATATGTTGTGGTGGGGAATTAGTACATAAACACCACATCCAGAGACTTTTAGGCTTGTAGACCCAACACTGAATAATCCCAAGTTTATGATGAATTGTTTTCATGAACTCTCAATATTTTTAGGTTTATTCTGGAACACAACTCTCCAGACACCAGAATGGGCCAAATGACAGTCTTCCAACAGAGCAGTATGGGGCAAGACTGAAAGCACTTTTTAGACTCTGAACCGTAGACTTCTAGAGATGACTAGCTCTAGAATCTAGCCTTTGCTAAACCTAAATCCTAGAGATAACTTCTTGACCCCAGATTTTCCATGCTGATCTTGGTTACCAATGAAGGGGAAGAGAGAGAAGATGTTTAAACCCAGGATGCAATATGCTTGAACATATTGAACATAGAGGCCTAACTATGGCTGGTATAAATTAAATATAGAATTTGAACATACACTCTAAATATGTGAAATTATTTAATTTAGTTTTAAACATCTTATAAAATAATAGCGTGGCACTTTGTATTTTATTAACTTATAGTATGCTAAAAATATATTGTCAAATTTATAAAAATGTGGAAGTATTTTAGAACAAGATTGACTAGAGAAGGTGGAATTAAATGTGTTTATTGACCGCTGTACTCTGCATACTGAGCAAATAAAGTTTTAAGATATATTTTGCTTTTAAGTAAAGTAGGGCCTAAGTCAAAGTTGAGTAAATACCGAATCTCTTGTTATTGTCATATGTCAAGAATATGTTGCTATACACACTCATTGTAGTTTTCCCTACTTAAGTCTTGAATCTTTACCTCTGCTTTTGAATATTGGATCTCTATATTGTGCTTTTATAGAAATTGCTTGTTTCTGAGACATACTAACTAGCAACAGAATTTATCATATCATAATTTGAAAAAAATTATTATTATCATTATTTTTTGAGTTGGAGTCTCACTCTGTCACCCAGGCTGGAATGCAGTGGCACGCTCCTGGCCACCGCAGCCTCAACCTGCTGGGTTCCCGTGATCCTTCTGCCTCAGCCTCCAAGGAGCTGGAACTACAGGCACACACTACCACGCCCGGCTAATTTTTTGATTTATTGTAGAGATGAGGTCTTGCCAAGTTCCCCAGGCAGGTCTTGAACCCTCAGGCAATACACTCACCTCAGCCTCCCAAAGCGCAAGATTACAGGCTGAGCCACCGAGCCCAGCTGAAAACAAATTATTCATTAGGAATATAGAATTGTTATTTCTTCAAATAGAATTGACTATTACAGATGTTATTATTAACTGGTCAGCATTAGAAAATTGTCATACATTTTGAAGATGGAATTTTGCTTCATTGAGGTGAGTGACGAAGCATCTAAATTGCCTAGAAGACACCAACGGTTTATCACAAAACTGATTCCCTGACCACCTTCTGCACTGATGCTAGAAATTTCTTCTTAAAATACAGACTGAAACTTAGAATTAATTTCCTTTAAAGGAGATGTTGGTTCTTCTTTGCTTACAGATTCCTCACCATCAGGGTCACTTCGTGCGCAAGCAACTTGTGTAGTTGCAGGGTCCTTGACTTAGAAGGCCCCATGCTTGGTTTAGTGTTCTGCCACCATCTTGAAATTTTTAATAATTTGCACAAGGTGCCTCACATTTTCATTTTGCACTGTGTTTAAAAACCGTGTAGGAAGCCTTCTCCAGCTGCCTCAGATAGAATTTTGTCTTGCCTCCTCTTTGTTCTTATGCTTTTTTTGTACCTGTCTGAATTATGATACCAACTACACAAGTGAATTGCTGCCTACCTTCATTATCTGATGAATGTCATGGATGCTTTTGGCACCATCCAGGTCTCTTCTACCAACCAGTTCACCCGTCCTGTAGCTGCTGAGCGTGCTGGCTGCACATGACCTACAGTTGTTCTTCTCCAGAATATTGTAATGTTACAGAGATGCAAGCAGACATTCCTTTGCCTCAAGATAGGACCGCTCTCTGGTGTCATTCATGTTCCAGAGCACCTCATGTTCTCCCTTGAAGTCAGAATGAAATGGACTATAGCTGAGCTCACATCCTTTCTTGCCTCATTCTCTGACCTATTTACCCCCTCACTGACTTTTCCTTTTAAGCATTTTCTCAACAGTACCCACGTACCCAAATCTCTGTCCCAGGCTCTGCTTTTAAGTACCCCTGTATAAGCCAACCATGAACTGGGACCATGATTTATTCATTTTTTCATCTGTCTGAATATTTGTATTCTCCCCAAATTCATATGTTGAATTCCTAAACCCACGGTGATGGCGTTAGGAGATAGTGCCTTTGGAAGATGATTAAATCATGAAGGCAGAACTCTCATGAGTGGTACTAGTGCCTTTTTAAAAGTGAACCCAGAGAGACACTGCCCCTTGTACCACATGAGGTTACAGTGAAAAAAATGCCATTTGTGAACAAGAAAGTGGGACCTCACCCCCACACCACATGCTGAATCTGCCAGCACCTTGATCTTGGACTTCCCAGACTCTACTATGTGAGAAATAAAATTTATGTAGTTTATAAGCTGTCTGTCTGTGGCATTTTGTTAGAGCAATTCAAACAGACTAAGACACCAACCTAGCACAGGTGCAGGATATTTTATGAGTCCCATAAGGTTTGTATGAAAAACTTATCTAGAATGATTTATTTGAATGGTAAATTTATTTTCATTTAATATTGTTCAAGATGAAAACATTGATTTGAATATGATAAGTTAATAGTATCCATCATCTTAGCTGCCATGAGAATAATAAAATTTTTATTCAAGGAATCTCTCAGCATTACTATTTACATTTATTAGGTTAAATAAAATACACATATACACTAAGGAAGACTTAATTAAGTCATCCCAATAAGTTACTAAGTGAGAGATGTAACCCATATATGTTTAAATATGAAGAAGGGAAGAGACAGTATGGAGAAGAGAGGTCATGATATAATTGAAATTCCTGTTAATAGTGTTCCAATGAATTTCTACTACAGAATTTCTCCAGCAATCATTTCGGAGTCCCTCAGCAATGTTCTTTACATGTTGTGATACAAATTCCTTTCATGGTCAAAGAGATGACTTGCAAATTCAGTAGCATCAATTTTAAAAATATACCATATTATAGAGGAGGAAAGATTAGGACAACAACTGGCAAAGAACTTTCCAGATGGTAATTTGAAACCAGAGCTTTAGACCTGCATTTTAAGGGTTGGTCTTTGCTCTTTGATCATGTTATTAATCTTTCAGGAATTTAATAGCACTTAAGCCAATTTTGTAATTTAGCTAAGAGGCAGCCAATAATTACAATAAACTTTAAGTATCTGTAATAGCATGATGGAAAAAGAGAAGTGTAGGTCTTAAAGTAGAGTTCTCAAAGTCTTTAATTTTTCCAAGTCAATAGGAAGAGAATTATTGGCATAAAAATGAGATGATTCAGGTGAATTACCCACAGGTGACTGGTAAGCCATTATCAAATTAAAGTGATTATTTAGAACTCACTAGTCCCTTGATGCTGCAAGTGCATCACATCAAAGACCTGAAATTTATAGCCTCCTGCTACTACTAACCACATCTTTGCATACTTGAGACTTTTCTTTACCTTTCTCCTTTTTCTTAGTTTCATTTTTTAATAGATTCTAGTTATTGAGAAAGAGTATCATTTGATCTCCTTTATAAAAATCTAATGGAGATAAAAGCATGGTCACTTCAAGTTCAGTAACTATATATTTAAATTACCGGAATAAATAAAGCCAATAGCAATTTAGTATTTCATTTTGTTATATAAAAGATGAATCTGTCTTATTTCTAAAGTTAATTTGATGAGAACAGTTTTCTCACTACAAAAGACACAAAAATTAATGTCATCTCAACCCACCTAGAAATGTGTCTATTCTAATAGAAAGAAACAATTCCCGACAACACAAACTCCTTTACCTAGGTGTCTTTTGATGTAATGCTCAAACATCAAAAACTGAATGCAGATGTCTTAGCATCTTTAGTCTACAAAGAAAGAAAAATGATCTAAATTTCTTTACAGTTGTTTTACCTTTAACATCCAAAGAAACATTTTTAAACCAGGTATGAATTGTTGCTATGTTCTAAGTGCTTTCCCATTGAATAAGATTTCTTGAAATATGAAAGGTGTCTGCTTTAGGAAAATATCTAGAAATATATTTGCACATAGAAGGTATGAA
The DNA here is from genome assembly GCF_000164805.1 of Carlito syrichta. Lineage (NCBI taxonomy): Eukaryota > Metazoa > Chordata > Mammalia > Primates > Tarsiidae > Carlito > Carlito syrichta. The sequence goes on from NW_007256044.1 coordinate 553,796, forward strand.
AATATGAAATTACATTAAAAGTAGAGATTGTTCTTGAAATAAATGTTCCCCCCACTATGCTGTTAGAGAAAAGACCAATGTTATCATTCAAGCTATCTGTCTTAGTTAATCTAGTTCCCATGCTAATCACTATGCTCCTCGTTTCATTTTGTCTTTATAGGCACAATCTCAGTCTTAAAAAAAACTGGTAAAAACTTAGCAGCAGCAAAAATCAGAATCTCCTGCCTAAGTCTTTCTGTATTGTTTGTCTGATCAGAATACTTTTGTTCAGTTTATGTGCCGATAGTTAAGACACAGAACTTTAAATTTATCTCTACTTTACTCTACTCTTAGTTAAAAGAAAATATAATGTCCCATAGAGTTAGGGAGACAAACTGTTGAAAATAAATATTTAAGTGATTCCTACACCTCATAGAATTATAGAACCCAATAAAACTGTCTTCCCTTTGGTGGATAATTGTGGACTTATTGTAAATCATGTCTTTTTATGCTCACATATGCATTCATTTATCTGTTCATTTGGCAATATTGAAAAGATCTTGTATATATGAAGCTCTAGAATGCAGTTGGGGGACAATGGAGGAATTATTAATATAAACCATGTGCCAAAGGAGCTGATGGTTAGGTTTGAATAACAACAGATCATGCACATGATCATGATACAAGAAAGAAGATAAAGTAAGAAGTATCCTGCAGATGTATTACTTTAGGGGAACAAGATATGACATATAATGAGAAAATAGGAAATTTGGTCATGTCTAATCTTCAACAAAGTAGTAGCGGCCTTAAAGCGTATAAGGAACCTTGGTTGCAAGGTTTAAAAGCCAGTTGGGAATGTAGTGTAAAGAATAAGTGTAGGCTACTTTTTCAGGAAGCACACCTCTCAGCGCATGGTCAGCTTATTATCACTATAAACTTCAGACATCCTAGTCCCAAGAGCCACAGTCATGTTTATTTTTTTACGGTTCTATATTCAGCACCTAGTTCAGGACCTTGATGTAATAGGAGCCCAGTAAATATGCACTGAATGAATGAGTGGATTATGATAAAAAACAAATGTTTTCTTTTTGCAACAGGGAGTTCATTTGTAACCTTGATGAGATCTGATTGTTTAGTACAATGTTTAATTTTACAATTTGTAGGGAGATATCAGCTCACATGCAACAGCACTTTCTGAATTTGTGGGGTAGGAAGGAAAATAATAGGAAATTGCTTAGAACAGTGTACCGACTTGAGCGAGGATTTCTGTTGTTTTAGATCAGAAAGAACAGAGCATGTTGAAATGTTGATTAGAAGCCTCCTAAAGACAGGTAATATAATTAATCATGCTAGGCCTATGGGAAACTGGGAGTATGATCTGATCATGGGAAGAGAAATGACCCTCACCTAGGAGGCCACACCCCTTTCCCATTGTAAAAGGAGACAACTGAAAGTGTGTGGGTGAATACAGCTGAGTTTGAAGATTAGGTGCAGAAAGTCGAGGGACTTCCATTGGCTTAATTTTTGCTGTGTAATATTGAGGTCATTATTTTACATTTAAAATGAGATTTGAGATGTGTAGTTATTTTGAAATGGCTGCTGTGGGGAATGACAAGAACCATTTTACTTGTGAGACCTAGAAGTATTCCTAGGTATCAGTGAGTGAGCTGCTGACATTGCAAGCCACAGATACATACTTAGGCACTGATATACCCATCCTGGCATAGAAAGCAGGCATTCAGTTTAAATCAGTGAGGGTGCAGTAGAGGGATGAGCAAGGGCATTGAGGACATGGTGAACTAGTGATTGATGGGCTGCACAATGGAGTTGAAGATGAGACTCTTTGATAGGAAGAAACACTAAGAAATTGGGTGTCTTACTGAGCTCTAAGAACAGGTGTGAAGGGAAATCTGAGTGATAGAGCTAGAATCATGGACAACAGTGTTCGCCTGAGTTTAAGAGTTTAGGAGTGGACCAGTTTGTTTATTTGTTTATTTATTTATTATTTTAAAGGTGTGGGGTACAATTCAAGATTAGGCATACAAGTGGTCATCATACAGGTGAAGTTTGGGCCTCCCATTGGTCCTCACTTCACCTGGTTTGGGATCAGGTACCCTTACTGATGTTATGAGCTCTCCCTGATTTCTCCCTGTTCCTGGCAGTGTCCCACTACTGCCAGTCCTTTTCATGAAGTATTATGATAAATGTTCAGGTTGGGAGTGGACCACTTTTAGGTAATGACAAGGCCGAAGGCATGGATATGAGAGAGTTAATTGATCAAATGGAATAGAAGGAGGGTTCACTGAAGATGAAGAGGAAGAGAATCTGAGAGGTTACAATTGTCCATGTGGACTTTGGAGACATCCAGGATGATGCTAACAATTGGTGTATAGGAAACAATACAGAGAGAAAAAGCCTTCCATGAATGTGGGGATGACTAAGAGATTGGTGGTTAAATGACTAGAAGGGATATGGTGGAAAACCAGAGTGCTGTGTAAGTCATTGACGATCAAGGGTTCATGAATTCTTTGGGCAGATATTTGGAGGCACCACTATGGTTTTAGAACAATGATAACTACTCATCCTTCCTCTAGCATAAACAGAGTATGAGAAAATGAATGAATTTTACTTGTGAATTGTGTATGGAAGAACCAGGCCTGATGAAGGCAAGAACATAGAGAAATATTCAGTGAAGATGTTCAGAATGGAGGTCAATTTATTTTTTGTAAAATTGGGGGTTTTTTTGAAGCACATAGTTTGAATTAGGGAGGAAAGCTCTGAAATGCTTGTTCAGATGCAAAAAATTACAGAACAGTGAGAAGATGTGAATTCAAGGGAAAGAAAATGACTGAAGTTTATACGTTGGGTGTAACCAGGGAAAGATAACAGAACTGTGTGTGGCATACTGGCTTTGCTTGACTATTAGGTTTCCCACCTAATGAATGGGGGTGTGGGGCCTTAACATGGCTTAGAATTAGTCACTTATGGCCTGGGTTGAAGTTTGAGCTAAGAATTGAAGAAGTGAGTAGAACTTGCTTAGAGAAGAAGCATGGGCAGGCTGAAGAAAGTACACACACTTAAGACATAACATGTATGAAAGTACATGGTCAGGAAAGTGGATGCTGAAAAGTGAAGTGTGGCAACAGGGTATGAGGGTGGGAGTATTAGACTATAAGGCTTGACTGTAGAGGAGTCAAAAAGTTCATTAATGCAGGTGATTGAATAATAATCAATTTTGTCTTCCTCATCTCTGTTACTCTACTCCCTAGTTTAGTTACTAGTACAAATAAAGCAGTTAATATTTGCTGAACAAATATCATTTCAGAGACTTAAAGCTTTGGAGAATAAATATAATTAGAATTAAATTAGAATTGAATTAGAATTAAAAATATGATGACAAACTGGAATGGGCCAAAAGCAATGAGATACAATGTAATATGAGGACCAGCATAAAACTTTAGACCTATGTTCAGGAAATCAGTTACATAAGGGCAGGCTAGAGATGGCAGTCTGGTGGTAAGCCAGGCTTAACAGCTGTTCTGGGCTAGAAAACATAGGAGGTTTTTAATTGACTATGGCCAAATATACAAGAGGGAATCCCCTAAAAAAGCCAGAATTTATTTATAAACAATGTTTTATTTGTCCTTACTTATTTAAACTTGCGTCACTTTCGAAGTACTCTCTGTTTGATGCAATACACCTACTGAGATGCTATTTCCACTGCTCAAAACAGTTTTTGAACTTGTCGATTTTGATGCCTTTTAGTGCTTCTGCTGTTTTTTGTTTCACCTTTTCTACATGGGCAAAACGTTTCCCTTTCAGTAGCTTTTCATCTGAGGAAACAACTAAAAAAGTCACTTGGGACGAGATTGGGTGAATTGGGAGGGTGGGGCACAGGGGTCATGCCATTTTTGGCCCAAAACATGCCATTTTTGGTCAAAAACGTTTTGGTCAAAAACCTGTGGGCAGGTGTACTCGTAAATCACCCATCATAAAATAGCAAATGCATCAAAAGAACCTTAAAAAAAAAATTCACTGAAGCTGAACGCAGCCTCTCCCAACAATGCTAGCTGGTACACTGATGCCAATGGGCTCCTAGAACACTTACCTAGTGAGGAAGCCTGAACTATAAGGGGCCTGCCCTCCAAAAGATAATTCTGTTCTGGGAGGGGTCCCCTCATATGTTCACACTATCATGAAACTGTCCCCCAAATCCTGGACACATAAAAGTATATTGCACACTACAAGTTACAAAAGCCAAGTGGGTGAGAGTCCTGCAGCCTATATACATCATCTACACCTGAAGCCTTGTTTTGAGTTCTGAGCACATAATGTTTTGATCTGTGTGGTATCAGGACTGCAGTTAGTGAGTGCTGGGAGGGGTCAGGACACAGCCACAGAAGAGAGGTTTTCTGTACCAACTCTGCCTCCCTTGTCTCCATTCTAGGCTAAGACTAATTTGGGATCTCACTGAAGAGCCTGAAACAGATATTTGGAAACAGTGTGAAAAAAATAGGTGATGATTTTTAAAGTTATTTATTTAGTTTCCATGTATTCTTTATTCATTTAAAATCTCTGTCTGAGTACCCAATACGTTAAATTGTTTCATGGGTATGTAGCATGACCATATAGAAATAAGCCCCGCTAAAACTGTCTGGGAGAGGCACTTCTGAACTCATTTTATCTCCCCTGAGCACCAAAATATTGACTGTACCAGCAGGCAGGCGGGGTATATCCAGCCGCAGTATCTTGCAGTTCACTGGGTTCTGTTCATGGTCAATATACTTGCTATGATAACCTTCTCTGACACAATAGGGAGGGTCGTATTTTACCTTTATCTCTGGAAACACTCACTTCTTGTTTAAGATTCTTTTTTATGTAAAGTCCTCTCCCTCTCCTTCAAAATGGAAATGTCAAAGCATTTCCCAGGTATCATCAACCATCACCAAAGGCAGTATATCAGCTGCAATTCAGCTTCACCAAATCATGCCCCAATGGAATGCAAGATCACGAGGTACTGAGGTCAGCCTTGCCCATGAGAAGGTGAAATCTTCATTATCTTTCTCTATTCAGGCACATGTGGGGAGGCAAGAATAAACTCAAATTTTCCATACTTAAAATAGTAGCTAGAAAGATAGAATTGAGGACATGGATTTAAGAATTGGAACAATATCTATATCCATGCAAAATTAACAAAAATTTTTGCTGGTTCTTTATAATTATAAATTGTATTCTAATTTATTCCACAAATTACCTTAGACAGTTTATAGCAAGTCAATGTAAATTAGAAACATGAAATACAATGATTAAAAATAGAGAAAAACAACCGGAGATAGGAACTTGACTCCCATGAAAATGCATACCGGGTCAGGCTTGGTGGCTCAGCCTATAATCCCAGCACTTTGGGAGGCTGAGGCGAATAGATTGCCTGAACCTTGAGTTTGAGACCAGCCCAGGCACCTTGGTGAGACCTTGTCTGTCTCTACAATAAAATAAAAAAATTAGCCAGGAACAGTAGTGCACGCCTGTAGTTCCAGCTACTTGGAAGGCTGAGGTGGAAGGATCGCTGGAGCCCAGCAGGTTGACGCAGGGGTGGTCATGAGTGTGCCACTGTATTCCAGCCTGAAGGGCAGAGTAAGACTCCCACTCGCACACATAAAAAAAAGAAAGAAAGAAAAAATTAAAAAAAAAATAGAAAGAAAATACATACCAGAGTACTACACATGTGAATGGGGGCCACAAACAGCTTTTAGTAGTCAAGAAAATAGAAATATTTAAGTAGAGAAAAGAAATAGAAAAAACTTTTGCCATTAAAACTCTCAACCCCGAACAGAGTGAGCAGAGGGTTTAAAAACCACAAGACTGTACAGTTATGATAACATTTTTGGCAGAACATTTGGTTGTGAAAGGGTACAGATAGCTAGAGAATTTGCAATTAGGGAGTTTCCAAGCACTGAGGGAAACAAGAATGTGGGCTTGTGATTACAAGAAGGTAGCAACTTGTGATTATGGGAAAGTTATGCAGGGGGGTCATCTCTGGGTATGAACAGCTAAAATGGAGAATCTGTTACAAAATGGAGTTATTTATGTTAAGCAAGCGATTACAGGTTATTATAGGTTTTTTATGCTATTACATTCCTTCCTTTTATTTGTTTATGAGTCAATGTTTTGACTCATCAGTCATAGGTATATTATTATAATAGGGTTTTATATACATGAGTTTTACAGAATTGATTCATTGTTTGATAAAATAAATAAACCAATTTATTGTGCAGAGCCCTTTGAGTAAAACAAGGAGGAGAAGTATGAGGGGTTCAATTAGACCAATAACAAGTGTTGTTAGTCATGGGTTCCAATTGAACAAGAATTGAAACCAGGATTTATTTTTATTATCATTTTTTTTGTCAATTGTCCAAATTTTTTTGGACTTTCTGGAGGGTGTCTTTAATAACCCCTGATTTGTTGGCATAAAAACAGCATGATTTTTCTAGCATTACACAGAGCCCTTTTTTGGTACTGGCCCCTTCTCCAAAGGTAAAAGAGAAGAGAAAACTTTACTTTTTACAGACAGAAAGTGGGCCTACATTCTAGATAAGTGTGGCCCCATAGACCCCCAAGCCCTGGCTTAAATTTTTTCCCAGAGATGTTGCAATTTGGTGGACGTGACTGCCATGACTGTCTTGTTGATCACTTGTGGATGTCTTGGAGACTCTGAGGGGGGTCTTGGCTATCATGGACTGAGTATACAATGGATTGATATCGGTTATGTTTGAGAAGTTTGATTTCTAAAAAAGACAAATTACAATAGGCCAGTAACAGTCATGTTTAAGGAGTTTGTGTTTCTGAAAAGACAAAGTTGGCAGGGTTAATTTTTACCTAGAGCATGTATTTCTCTTAGATATAGCCTTTACTTTTTCATCATTGTGTTAGGGTTTAGGAATAAGGTAAAAAATGGCTTCCTGCTCTTGGTCTTTCCTTTTATTTTTTACTTCTGCCCCTGGAAATATTTTTGTGATTTTGGGAAATGTGGTGAAGATTAATTTTCTGTAACTGCTTCCTGCTGAGGTGGGCCATAGAGATGTTTTCTGCCTATTTATTTTCAAGGGCATGAATAGGAAACAGTGGGACCTTAACTGAATATTATTTGGAATTAATAAACATTGAACAAGAGCACAGGTAAAAATTATTAAGCAAACAATGATGAAAAAGGCTACTGCCCCAGAAACAATGCTGGAAAGGTGAAATTTAGTTCCACAAATTATATGTACGATTAGCTAAAGTTTTTAATTTATTAACATACGTTGAAATATTTTTTTGTAAATTATTTATAGTTGTACTTTAACAAGGAAATGCAATCACTTTGACAAAGTCTGAAGAAAGAAAAATTGAAAACATTAGAGACATGTAATTTGGTTGTAAAGTGTTAAATAAAAGGCAAGGTATATTAGAGAATGGTGAGCAAACAATGTGTGGGTTTTATAAAACCATTACTAGCTATTTTACTTTTCTTTATTGAATTAACCTGACATTTTAAAATCTGCACTGTTAGAATTTGCAGCAAACTCTTCCCTGTTTTTCAATTTTAGTGATGTTATCTTTGGCTAGTAATAAACTTTTTGAAAGTTGAAGGTAGAAATTGTTGAGGTCCACGTTCCCTTTAAGTTATTGTGTTCAAGGACAGTTGCTGTGAATGAACTTTTTTACCACTTGGGAAGGGAGAAGGGAGAGATTTAAGTTAAGTACATCTATAAATTATAATTATTTACTACATTTAAGAAAATAGGAGTTGTATTAGAATGCTTGGCATGATAAAGGTTGAGATGCTTACCCCACCTTAGATAGACTGAATCAAGAAGGCCAACAGGGTTGCAGTTACTCTGGAAGTTACTTATTTAGCCAGAAATTAAAAATCTTTTGGGCTACTTCGAGTGGCTGAGAAATATTCATTCCTGCAAAACCCTCAAGCTTTTGCAACTTTTTTCGGATGTCCAGAGTCACTTGAGGAACAAATGCAAAATTGAAGCTCAAGCATTCTTATGGGCTGAGGGATCAAACAGGGTATAGGTACAAGAAGCCTCCTGTAGACATTCAAGAAATGCTCCCGGAGATGCCTCAGGACCCTGGAGAATCTCGGTAGTTTTAGAAAGATTGATAGTTTTCTGGGCCACTCCCCTCAAACCAACTAATAGAGTTTGGTGATAGGTATTTAATGCCCTGGACCCCACTGAAGTGTTAGGGTTCCAATCTGGGCGAGAAGAGGGAAAAACTTCATTTAACATTTTCTGACTTTCTTTCTGTATACTCACAGTTGAGGCTAAAATAGATTTTTTACTCTTAGCTCTAATGCATTCTTGCTCCTTAGAGGTAAATGGGGTTAAAAGGAGCTGCTGGTAATCATCCCAGGTGGAGCAATGAGTGTGCATAACTGATTTCATTAGATAAACCTTGCTTTTTTGTAACAAAGACAGTGGAGGAGGGCTAATTGAATTTTGTTTTTTTCTTCCCCTCTCTGTTGTTTAAAGGAGAAAAGTCTTTTGGGTAAGGTTATATGATTTCAACATGAGTGGCCAGGACCTGTAACTGGTACCTGTGTTAAATTAAGAAATTGATTTGGGTGTCAGTGCCCTAATATTTACCTGGTGGGTTGTGGAGGTGTTGGTGAGCCAGTGCCAGGCAGTTTAGCAGATTTCTAGGCCTCCATAAGTGGCCACCATTTGTAAGTCAAGTGTTTACTTCTCTCTTCAGAAGAGAGTGTACCTGCTTCCCAATGACTTTCTGGCCTGCACAGTGTACAAGGTCCAGAAGGTTAAGGCCTTTTGGGAGCAACTATGCTTTCAGTGCCCCCCCAGACTGTATCCATAAGCAATGGACACTATCCCCTTAGCAGGTTTGTTTTTACCAGGTCTTTGATGGACACTTGGAGTTTTGGTCACTAACTGCGACTGCCAGTTGGGGTGACACTTTGGCCCTCTGGTTCTGCTGCCTTTCATGTTGAGGGCACTGTATCTTTTCTTAATGTTTTGGTTGAAAAAAACCCCTAAAATCTTCTTTTTTAATAGATTATACATATGAAACTTTTTAACCATTTCTCTGTTTGTGACAATCTGACGTAAAGCCTTTTAGAGTAAATAGACCACATGGATGTGTAATGATCTGCTCCTGCTAATTTATAATTATGAATAGGCAAAGTTGTTAAAAGCCCTTATGAATTACTGTTCTCATTCTCATTGTGCTCATACAGAGTACCTAGTATTTTATTCATTTGGCAGAAGAAGTACTAGGCTTAGTAAAAGTGACTTAACCAGGTGGGGATGGCCAGTTCCCAAACGTTATTATGCCATGCAAGGTGTTTAGCATTTAAGCTTTACCTGTCTCATAAGAGGGTGCTAGTTAGGTACAACCGGTGATTTAATTTTTTGTTTCTAAAACACAACTTTTGCAAGTCTGATATAACAAACAATGTTGTTACTTAGCACTAATGTGTTAACACATGGTAAAGTTGGAAGTAAAATTTTATTAGAGCACTTGCATGTTTGGTTGGAGAAACAAATTGCAATTGACCTTTTTTTGTAGTTAATTAACAGAATTAATTTACATGATTACTTTTGTTTGGGAAGAAGGTTGATATAGTCCTAGTTTAGATATAACTTGAGAGAGATTTATTAAATATATTTAAAAAACAAGCAAGAACCCTAATTGTTTTTTGTTACAGTCACCCCTCCACCCCCACCCCGAGGAGAAACTTGTTAAGTTATGTGGAAATCTGAATGGGCTTTCCAAGTACATGTGGAGGTGGTGACTTGCTGCAGCAAGTAGGGCTGCTGCTGGGGGTTATCAAACAGTGGGGGGAAGAGAGGCAAGAAAGCAGGAGGCTGCAGTCAGAAGCCATGGATGATAAATGAGGAATGACTCACTGAAGATGCAGAAAGGCATACCATGCAGCTGTTGGAGTTTTAAGTTTCTTCATGGAGTCGCTTTGCCAACCAGAAAAGAAAAGAGAAAAGAATTCAAGCACTTTGTCTCCCACCCGTATGGGTGCTGGCAGTCCAAACTTCCCTTTGGGGAACTTCTTGACGCCCTAGGGAATAGCCCTAGGCAGAGACTATTAGTTGCCCTCCAAGATTCAGCAGAAAACTTTTTTATTATACAGTCAAAGGGACTGGAGGTTTGAGAAGACTGAGACCTCATGTTGTCAAAAACCAGTAAAGGCAAATCAAAACCAAAATCAGAATACCAGTAAAGGCAAATTAAAACTGTAATTAGAATACCAATAAGGGAAAATTAAAACTGAAATCAGAAACTGAACCAGGACTCTATTAAGCCAATGTTTTGGCTTAATGAATAGTGTCCAAAGGACAGCCTTGTCAGGCTGTGACTCCCTTTAAACAGAATTATGGCCATAAACAGAACAGATTCTTACCTCCTAGGAGAATGTAGACAGACTCAGGTATTTCTGAGGCATTGGGAAGCCAGCAGTCTTTCCAACTCCCTCCAGACCAGATGAGAGATTATGGGACCCTGAAACATCTAAGGGGGCACCTCCCCTAAAACTTCTCCACCAAACCAGGGAGAGCCAGAGTGATGCCACCTCCTGAGGTTGGCGAATCTTACTGGGGTCTCCAAATGTTATAGCCAAAGTGCAAGAAAGAAGTCGTCGACATGCAGAAAGTTGAATTTGAGTCTTTTATTATCTGGCGGTCAAGAGCAGGTTAGTGCCATAAAGAACTCTCGACCCTGAACAGGGTGAGCAGGAGGTTTATAAAGGCAAAACCATAAAAACTGTACAGTTATGATTACATTTTTGGCAGAACATTTGCTTGTGAAAGGGTACAGATAGCTACAGAATTTGCAATTAAGGAGTTTCCAAGCACCAAAGAGAACAAGAATGTGGGCTTGTGATTATGGAAAGGTTACAACTTGTGATTATGGGATGGTTATGCAGGGGGTTCATCTCTGGGTATGAACAGCTAAAATGGAGAATCTGTTACAAGATGGAGTTACTTATGTTAAGCAAGCTATTACAGATTATTATAGATTTTTTACACTATTACATAATTTTCATTCTTTTGTCTGTGAATATCTCATTTTCCCAACACCACTTGTTGAAGCAATTATCCTTTTCAATTATGTAGTCTTGACAATCTTATCAAAGATCATTTGACCACATATTCATGAGTTTATTTCTCAACTCTTTGTTTTGTTCCATTGGTTTATATGTCTGTCCTTATTTCAGTACTGTATTATATTGAATATTATATTCTGGTAATATGCTTGAACTCATGGTGATACTCTAGCTTTGTTGGTTTTTTCTCAAGAATTTTTGGGCTATTTGGTGTCCTTTGTGTTTCCATATGAATTTTAGAATTGTATTTCCTATTTTTACAAAAAAATGCAATGGGGATTTTGATAGGGATTGCATTGAGTCTGTATATAACTTTCTATAGTATGGACATCTTAACAATATTAAGTCTCAATAATTATGAACATAGGATGTCTTAATGTTTTCTTTACTTTCTTTCAACAATGCTTTTTAGCATTCAGGATACAAGGTTTTTGCCTCCTTGGTTAAGTTTATTTCTAAGTGTTTTATTTTTCTGATACTGTGGGAAATGGGATTGTTGTCTTAATTTCCTTTTTGCATTGTATGTTGTTAGTGCATAGAAACACAATTGATTTTTGTGTGCTGATTTATATCCTGCAAACTATGAAAGTATTGTCAAATTGAACATAAACTTATTTACTAATGATGGAATAGTATAATGTTTTCATTATTGAGTGAATGATCTTACTGCCCAGATGTGATGATTAGTTTTATGTGTCAGCTTGATTGGGTTAAGGAATGCCTAGATAGCTGATAATACCTTATTTCTGGGTGTGTCTGTGAGAGTGTTTCCAGAAGAGATTAGCATTTAAATCAGTAGACACAGTAAAGAAGATTTTTCTCACCAATGTGGGTGACCATGACTCAATCTGTGGAACCCAAATAGAAAAAAAGATGGAGGAAGGCTGAATTCTGAATTTGCTCTTTCTGCTTGAGCTGGAATACCCATCTTCTGCTGCCTTTCAAATACTGAAAGGCTTTCAAGCCTTTGAGTTTAGACTGTAACTCTATCACTGGCTTTTTCTGGGCCTTTAGCTTGTAGACAGCAATTGTGGGACTTCTCAAACTTGATAATTGTGTAACTTCTCTCTTGTAATAAATGTTTTCTATGTGTCCTACTGATTCTGTATCTAGAGAACTCTGACTCAAACAGCAGGCATGCTTGTTATGAGTGGATTTGATTTTTTTCATACTAACCCAGATAATCTGAGAAAACACTAATAAGATTCAAGTCTTGCAACATTGAGGTTTTACCATAGCCAAGTCTTTGGGTTAACCCTGAAACTCTTCTCTTCAAACCAAATAGTGGATGAGATTATCCAAGGAGAGGACAGCCTAGAAGATGAACTATCTAGACAAACTCTGGAAGTACTTAAGTTTACTTAATACAGAACTTTCTCTTCTACCTTTCCTAAGAGCTCTTGAAAGCTTTTGAAACTCAATTGCTGTGTTCTTTGCAAATTAATCTTTTTCTATTCAGTCACAAAATGTTGACTTTCCTGGAGGCTTAATTCTAGATCTTATTGTTTTTTCACCTTATGCTTTCTTCTAGATAATCTAACAAATGCCCATTAATTCATCTGTCACTGCCACATAATTTTTAAGTGTATATGACTAACCCAGAGTTTCTCTATCTCAGTACTATTCACATTTTGTTTTGGGAAGGAGGCATGAGGATCTGTCCTGTCTATTATAGAGTGTTTAGCAAATCCTTGGCTTCTTCCTACTAGATGCAAGCAAGTAACTCCCAGGTATAACAACTTAAAATGTTTATAGACGTTGTCAAATATTCCTTGAGGGACAAAATTGCACTGATCTAGCTTAAGGCTTTTTTTGAGCTCTAGGCTCATATATGCAACTGCCTAATTGACATCTCCTCTTGGGTGTCTCAAATTTAACATAGCTAAAGCAGAACTCATTATGGAACTCCTACCTTAAACCTGGATCTTTGCTATGGCTTACTCACTTATGAGAAGTACCATACTTTGTTTTAGATATCATCTTCCTTATTCTAGATGTATTTGTTCTCTATTGATATGCAATGAAGTACCAAATTTAACAGTTTACAATAACACATTATTTGTCGTGTCACAGTTTTTGCAGGTTAGGATTCTGGGCACAGCTTTGGTGAGTTTTCTGGTAAGGGTCGCATAAGACTGCAATCAAGTGTTGGGCTGTTTTCTTATCTGAGGGCTTGCCTGAAGAAGAAGAACCTACTTTAAGCTTTGGGTGTCAGTAAAGTTCTTTTCTTTTCTTTGTTTTTTTTTTGTTTTTTTTTTTTGTGCTTGTGTGACAAAGTCTGGACTTTTTCCTGGTTGTTGGCTAGAGGCTATCCCCAGGTCTTAGAGGCTGCCCACAAGCCCCTGTCATATAGCTCTCTCTATAAGCACTTTACAACATGGCATTTGCTTCTTTCAGACCAGCAAAAGTATCTCTCTTTCTTAATTTTCTAAGGCAAAATCTGATATGACATTTTGCCATCAAGAGAGTGACATTTCATTACCTTTGCCTTATTTTATTGATTAAAAGAAAGACACAGGTGTTACTAGGAAAGGGGATTATACAAGGACATGACTTACTGGGGGTCACTTGGGGATGTGTCTACCACACTACACCATTATGATAACTTTTTTAATGTATTTTTTTTGTCTTTATTCTGGCCATCTCCATTCTGCAGCCAGAGTGATTTTTTTGAAATGAAAAATATGTTCATTTCCCCACTTAGCTTTTCAAAAGCTTTCAAGAGCCCTTAGGAATAGGCTGAAATTCCATATTAAAGCTCACCAGGCCCCTGCATGATCTGGTCATTTCCTCCCCAACTCCACCCAGTGATTCTCTCTCCTCAGCCATTTCAGTTCCTTTCAGACCCTTGGCTTCCTCCTGCCACAGGGTCCTTTTATGTGTGCTTTCCCTTCCTCATTTGTCCACTTCATCCAGTTCACTTCCTCAGAGTACTTTTCTGATATCGCTGAATATATTTAAGCTCTCATTATGCCAAATTCCTCCTCTTGGAACTTATGGTAGTTCCAGTCTCTCTTTCCTCCACTAGACAACAAGATGTGTGAAAGCAGAGATGTGGTGTCTTGTTTAGTTCAGCATAAAGCCCTGTGCCTGGCGCATAATAAGCATTTAATTAAGGAAAAAAACAAAACAAAAAACCTCAGGCCAAGGCGAGCAGATTGCCTGAACCTAGAGATTTGTGACCAAATACATAAATTAGCTAGGCATGGTGGCACATTCCTGTGGTTCTAGCTATTTGGAAGACTGAGGCAGAAGGATAGCCTGCAGCCAGTAGGGTGAGACTGTGGTGGCCGTGAGCATGCCGCTGCACTCCAGCCTGGGTGACAGATTGAGACTCTGACTTAAAAAAAAAAAGTAAAAGAAAGAAATTCTTAGTGGTTAAATAACTGATTAGAGGCTTAATTCAGGAAATTTTAGTCATAAAGGATAAATGGTTACTATAAGTTTGGTTTTTAATATTAACCGATTCTGAAGTGTCAACAGTAGACATATGCACTATTTGGCAGTTAATTACATCACAGTTCCTTTGGACCAGGAGTCTGGGTGTGACTTAGTTAGGTTCTTCACTCTGGGTCTCTCAGATCTGTGAGGAAGTATTCAGTCTTCAACTGAGATGAGTTTCTCGGCAATTTTGATCAAGAAGTTTACAAAATGTATTCATTTGGAAAATAGCTTAAAAGACTACATTTTGGCATGGAAAGCATAAAGTTCATTACGTGAGAAAGAACAGAAGTTCAAAGTGAAAAATAATTATCTATTTGCTTATGGCCTCAAATTTTTTTCACTACTCAGTTTAAAAAAATATGTTATGCAAATTTTACTACTACATACTAAATCAAAATCATAAATATCTAGAGACTAGTGACATAGTTTCCACTATTTATGTGAATACACACTTAAGTAAAAGCAAATTTAACTTAAAATATCTAAATAGGTCATCTTCAGTACTTTTTTCTTAATGGGGAAGTGAAACCTTTTAAATATTCTAATAATTTTTAATGAGTATAGATTTTTTTTATATCTATATAACCCTCCTTTTTCAAATATATAACACTAAAATCAAATGAGATATTTTCGCTATTTAATTGCATTTTTGGAACAGTATTTTTCAGTTTGTGAGGTTATTCTAGATTTTGTATGGCATGTGTTTGATTCAGTTTATAACTAATTAATAAAAATACACTAATTGACCTTTATGCACAGCAGAATGAATTCACTTAGCTCTTTTATTACATCTTGTCTTACTTGCCCTTTTATTTCCTATTCTAATTTAGTTTCTATACACATTCTATATTCTAAAAGCCAAGTATCTAGTTCTTGAATAAATACACACATGAGGCTTTTATTTTGGAATGTCACTACTAATTAGGCAACAAATGTATTTGAACTTTTTTTCATCTCCTCCCAGAGTGTAGGGTGTGAGAGCAGATGTCATCTGTGTTACCTGGGGCCAGTTACTTAAATCTTTCGAGCTATATTTTCCTCATCTAGTCCTTGAAAGTATCTCAGTCATGATTGTGAAGAATAAATGAGATCATGCACACAAATGGTTAATCGAATGCCTCCTTCATACAAAGTATATTTTTAAAAATTACCTATTGTTATTTGCTCTTTTTGAACTCATCATCATTTTCCCAAAATGTGCTCTCTGGTGTCACAGCATGCTGGCTTGTCATGAAATTACTAGGGGTTTGCTAGCAAGAATTTTAAATCTAAGCAGCAACATTTGTTTCTGTAAAAAAAAAAAAAAATTATCTTGCCCAGATTGGAAGCAGTTTTTATAACAAATTTGGGCAGGAAGTGACAGGAGAATGTTATAAAAATTTTTCTGTAGTGTCCTTCTATTTGCTGTACCTTTCCTTACAAAATTTGACTATGTAGGTGTGGCAATGAAGAAGCAAGAGGAGATAGGGCCTTCATTGTCCTAAAATACATATAGCCCCTCTTTTACAAAAGCCCTTAGTAATTGTTGTTTAGAGGACAGTGTTCAAAGCCAGAATTAGAAAACGAAGATTCTTCCATAATTGGGCTTCTTCTGTGCCTGTCAAATAAATAATTTCCATTCCCTTCACATACACTGCCCAGCAGGACTGGTCTGCTACCCATGTCACTGAAACTGCATGATCATTCTCACTCTACCCTTCCATTTATGTCTCCCTTCTTTGTGCCTGATGTGCCTCTCTGTTTTGGAATTTGTTAGGGGGTTATGGCTTCTTTCTTTTTTTTTTTGAGTTGGAGTCTCACTCCATTGCCCAAGCTGGAGTGCAGTGGCACGCTCACGGCCACCAGTGTCAACCTGCTTCCAAGTAACCGGAACTACAGGCATATGCTACCACGCCTGACTAATTTATTTATTTATTTATTATAGAGATGAGGTCCCACCAAATTGCCCAAACTGTTCTCAAACCTGTGGGCTCAGGCAATCCCCTCACCTCGGTCTCCCAAAGTGCTGGGATTACAGGTTTGACCTGTAATCACCGCGCCTGACCTTTATGGTTTCATTTTATGGTTGTGTTTGTCAACATTACATGATCAAAAAAGAAAGTTTATTCTTTGATGTTATATAAAGAGAATAATTGATTGGAGAAGCATAGTCAAATGGGCCTAGTCACCTCAAACCTTGAAGAAGGGTATGACTCCTTCTTTTCCTAGATGATAAATGACATAATCTCTGCATTAGATGTACAAGTGGCGATAGGTAGCTATCACCCCTAATATATTCCTATTTGGTCTTTTTCCTGATTCAGAGTCCCATTCACAATTGGAATGGATGCACTTGGGTGAACAATTCTTGAGGTCTGGTAAATAAGTAATTAAGATATTTGGTTTCTAGTGTAGTTGTAATTTTCCACTTTGTTATATCTTATTCCCATAAATTAATGGAATAGGGTAGACCAGAAGGTGCTAGATAGTTTTCATCTCATGCTGGAAGATCTTTTATATTTGTATTTAATTCCAGTCCTTTGAATTTCCCTAGCCCTCTGTTGAGCTCAGTAAACTCTCCCTCTTGTATCTGCAACCTCATTCTCATTACTGGATGTTTTTCCTACAACTGCTCATTCTTCTTTGTTTGAAAACAAAAAAAGGTAAAGTTCTTTTCTTTGTCATGCTCTAGTCCTTACTCATCATATCCATAGTCCATGAAGCATTCTGTATCTACTGTATTAGTGTATTGCTATGTAGTAGGTATCACAGCGAGATGGCTAGATACTCTTTTAGATGGGGGTGCTTATTCTCCTCCTGCTTCCAGGAGAGCATTTGCTGCTGTAGCCTCACAGTTGAGCTCCTCTCCAGGAATTGTCCTTGCATAAAGAAACTACCTGGCTAAAGATTTACTCTCACCTCCTAGCTTCACTACCCACACCCCAGTAGCAGATCACATCCAATAACCATCTATGTTAGAATATAAATATCTGACCTCTTTCTGCAAGTTGAACAACTCTGAGGAGATATGCTAGTTCTGTGAGACTCTTTTTGTATACACATTGCTGTGGCTTGAATGTGTCCCTCAAAGTTCATGTGTTGGAAACTTAATCCCCAATGCAAGTGTTGAAAGGTGAGACCTTTAAGAGGTGATTAGGTCATTAGGGTTGTGCCCTCATAAATAGGTTAAGGCTGTTATCACAGGAGTGGGTTCTTTATAAAGGATGAGTTTGGCCCCCTTCCCTCTCTCTGTCACCCATATAATGTCTTCTTCTATGTTATGATGCAGTAAGAAGATTCTCACAATCTGCCAGCCCCTTCATCTTAGAATTCCCATCCTCCATAATTATGAAGAAATACATTGGTGTTGATTATTAATTTCCTAGTCTGGGGTGTTCTATTTTAACAGCACAAAATAGACATACAGTTTATGCACAGATTATATTTAAACTTTTCCCGTTGCCCAATCCTGCT
Organism: Carlito syrichta; assembly: GCF_000164805.1. Lineage (NCBI taxonomy): Eukaryota > Metazoa > Chordata > Mammalia > Primates > Tarsiidae > Carlito > Carlito syrichta. The sequence continues at coordinate 571,794 of NW_007256044.1, forward strand.
TTGATCATACCTCTATAGGTGTAACTAAGAGCACTTCCCAAGAAACCTTCCGCACATAAACCTCAGAATCTCTAGGTCTGATTTCTGGAGAATGCAACCTATTACTGTTGACAAATTCCTTTCTTCTAGAAAAAAAATAATTTCTCCTTTCTTCTTTTCTGCTAATGATTATTAAGTTCCACTCTTCCTGCCTGCACAATGCTTCTTTTTACTTTAGTATGGAGATATTGTACTTCCAGAAGCATGGAATGCTTTCTACACATTCCACTCTGTCTTTGAACTTGCTCTCTTTTTCCCTCTAAAATGCCCACATCATGATGAAGTTCTCATCACTTTCAAGACTCAGTTCACAAATTAATACCAACTCCCACTTTCAAATATGTGAGCTTATATCCTCTCTGGTGTAACATTGTTTTTTTACAATCACAGTGCACCACACTGTGTTGTAATTATTTATTTACATTTCTGCCTTCTGCACTAGACTGTGTATTTGTTGATCACAAAGACTGTAATTTATTCTTCTTAACATACTCAGCTTTAGAATAATTTCTGGCATGTAATAGACATCAAGCAAATATTTGTTGAATGAGTGAAAGAATGACTGCCGTGGTAGAGGGAACTGAGAGAACAGGATATAATTAAAAGATATTTAGGTATTAAATTTGATAAACTTTCATAACTCTGGGGATGTGAGGGAGATAACCTATCTAACAAGAGTACTTGTGTGATGAGCAAATAGAGATGTTTAGAAGAAACGGGAATATGAGGCTAAAACTTATAAGAGAAAGGTAGAACCCAAACATACTGATTCAGAAGACATTTATGTATTAGTGTGTGTCTCCAGTGATTGCCTGGCACTTAAATGCTAGAATTTCTCCTTGCTGGGAAATTTTTGCTCTAATGACTTTAATTGCTACGACTAAAACCCACCAAGTCTATATTTCTACTTTAGATCTCTTTATACACATATGCCCAATTACTTGTTGGATAGCTTCATTTGAATTCGCTAAAAAATATATTTGTTGAGTACCTACTATGTGTGAGGACCTTTTCTAAGTGATAGGAATAGTGATCAAAGCAGAAGGTTTTTTTTTCCATGAACTTTACATGGGATGTGAGAAGGGGATATAGGCAATCAGCAAATAAATGCATCATAAAATGTCAGACCGTGATAAGTATTATGAAGAAAAATCAGAATGATTGAATGGCTAGAAAAAGAGGTGATAAGCTAGGAATGACCTCTCTGATAAAGGGACACTGAGTGCAAAAGCAAGCTATGCAGATACAGTATGTGGTGGCAGTGTTCCAGGCAGAAGAAGGAATACCTACAGAGTCTTAAGATGAAAGTGTGTGGTCCGGCTCAATGGCTCAGCCTGTAATCCCAGCACTCAGGAAGGCCAAGACGAGTGGATGACCTGACCCCACAGGTTCAAGACCAGCCCGGGCAACATGATGAAACCTCGTCTCTTAAAAAAAAAAAAAAATAGCTGAGTGTGGTAGCGTGTGCCTGTATTTCCAGCTACTTGGAAATTGAGGCAGAAGGATCAGCAGAACTTGGCAGGTCGATGCTGGGATGGTTGTGAGCGTGCCGTGGCACTCCAGCCTGAGCAATGGAGTGAAACTCCAACTCAAAAAAAAAAAGAAAGTGTGCTTGGCTTGTTTGAGGAATGGCAAGCAGAACCATGAGGGAGCATAGTCAGGTGATCAGAGAGTGTGGAGTGGGAGCAGAGGGTATGACCTTAGAGATCATCTCAAGGACTTTGGATTTTATTTTATGTGAGATGAGTGGTTATTGGGGAGTTTCAAGCTAAACAATTACACAATCTGATTTAAGTTTAAAGGAATCACTCTAGCTGCTACATTGAACATCAGTGGTAAAGGGACAAGGGAGAAAGCAAGGAGGCCAATTAGAAGACTATTGCTTAATTCCAGAGAAAGATGGTGTTGGCTTGGTCTAGGATAAAAGCAGAAGAAATGGTGAGAAGTGGTCAGATCAGACTCTGGATGTATTTTGAAGTTAGAGCCAGGGATTTGCTCATCAACTGGGTGAGAAAAGACAACTATCATTTCTGTGTTTTGGCTTTAATATCCTCCAGTAACCTTGAAGTCAATTCGAGGGTGGACCCAAAACCCCGGAATTTATTGATAAAAAATTGTGTATTACATGTTTAAACTCCATTCACCTTCAAAGTACTCTCCATTTGACACAATACACTTATCAAAATGCTTTGTTCGTTGCTCAAAACGGTTTTTGAACTTGTCAGTTTTGATGTCTTTTACTGCTTCTACCTTTTTTGTCTCACCTTTTCCACATCAGCAAAATGGTTTTCTTTTGAGAACTTTTTTCATTTGGGGAAACAACAACAAAAACTCACTCATGGTGAAATCCGGTGAATAGGGAGGGTGGGGCACAGGGATCATGCTGTTTTTGCTCAAAAACTGCTGAACACTCAGCATGTTGTGGGCAAGTGTGCTCATAAATCACCCATCATGAAATGGGTAGATGTGTTGAAAGAATCTCCAAAAAAACCTCACTGAAGCCAAATGCAGCCTCTCACAACAATGGCAGCTGGTACACGGATGCTGATGGGTTCCTAGAATATTTACCTAGTGAGGGAAGCCTGTACTCCAAGGGTCCTGCCCTCCAGAAGATAATTCTATTTTGTGGAGTTTCCTTTATATATCCTAAACTAAATTCATGTTATTCTTTCCAGCTATCACTCTTTCTCCGATAATTAAAGTTCAGTGAGTGGCATTACCATCTGCCCAGTGTCTCAAAAAATAGGCCATTATCTCCATGCTGTTCTTACCATTTTTTTTTTCACTTTCTGAGACTAATCAAACACTACCAAAGTCCTGCTACCTTTGCTACCTTTATGATCTTAAATGCATTCACTTCTATTTGTCCACTATTTTATTTCAGGCCATTGAACTGTCTTGCTTGGATTATTCCTAAAGCTTCTTTGCTTGCCTTCAGAATTTCTCCATTTTATCTTATTCTTTGATGCAATCTTCCCAAAACTCAGTGAAATAGATCAGTGACTTCTAGATCCTCTGTTGCCTGGGATCAGCTTGCCTGTCTTCCCTCATGCTGGGCTCTTCAAGCTCCAGATACTCACTTTCTTCTCTGCCAGTACTGTGTTCTCTTATATCCAGTCCTTCCCTGTGCTATTTCCTCTGCCCTATAGGCACTTTTCCAATTTTTTTTTTTCCTGGCAATAATGAAGACTTATCTTTTAGGTTCAGTTTAGTCATGAGACCGTGACATCTTCCTTGGTTGAGAAATCCTCCCTGGCTCATTTTTAGAATATTCTGTATCATATAAGGAAGACAATGTCTTTATTTCCTAAACATTAACAAGTAGTCTGGACTTTCAAGAAAGTACTGAATGCTATTGTATGTATGTGCTGAACTGTTTGTTTTGTCTCAGCCTGTGCTGATAGCTTATCTCATTTAGGGTTGAGTTAGTTGGCTGTTTAGGTCTTGCTAATGTGATTTAATCATTGCAGGTGAAATGCATAGCCTCTGAGTAGCTACCCTAATACACATTTTTTTTAATCCTGAACTTTAGCAGAGAATTATTTTAAAGAGCTATTTTTGAAGAGATATGTTTAATTTCTTTTTCTTTTTTGTGAATATAAGGGGAGACTAAGAATCTCTTGCTCACCTCCACTTTCTAGCTCAGTGTTTAGAGACAATGCTTCCTTTTCTTGGCAACCAACCAGTTGTGAGGAACAGGTAGTTGAGGAGAGGAGCACAGCATGGATGATCCAGACACAACAGGCAACAGAGCAGACCTGTGGTTACAAGGGAAAGAAACAGGGGAGCATACAAATTAACTTAATTAAAAGAGAGCTGCCTTTCCTTTTCCTAATATGGTATTAAACACTTAATATCTTGTTTAGGAAACAGTATTCAAAGGCAATATGAGAAAAATAAATATGACCTGAGGGAATAAATTTGGCATATTGAATTTTTAACAGACTGTTATTATTAATTTTTAAAATGCACGTGAGTTAGTAAAGCCAGCCACACATTTGCTAGTACGATGAAAATATTTCGGTGAAGTTCACAAGGGATTTGAACTTCCAGATGTTTGCTTTGGAATGTGATTGCAATGACATCACAAAAATATTTGAAAATATATCTGTAACTATGATCATAGTGTTTCAAAATTTGAAATGCAAAGAGTAGCAAAAATATATACCATTGTGTAAATATTTGGCACTTCTTACAAGCATATTACATATTTTGAGTGTAAGATATAGATACTTCCTGAAATTGTCAAGTGAAATGATTTTAAAATACTTTAAAATAATATGGGTACTCTCCTACTGAGATGATATTTTCTGAACAATATCATTTATAGAAATCTTATACAAAAAAGAAAGTCATTTAACTGCTATAGTCCGTTTCTTTGCTATTTCTTAATTATGAGGTTTTTCTTCTATTTATTAAAATAATAATGTCCATCAAGCCATTCGAAGGTATTTATTGAGTATCTCTTATGTGCCAGACATCAGTCCAAGCACAAGGATTCACCTGTTAACACAATAAAGTCCCTGCTTTTGTGGATTTTACTCTGTGGAGGGGAGAGAGACAACAAACAAGTTATAAGACAGAGCTTTGTATGATGATACATGCAATGGAGAAGAAGGGAGAGCACTGTCATTCTCTCTTAGTGTCACCAGGCAGAGCCTATTGGATATGATAATAGGAACAAAGGAGAAGTAAAGGACAAAGCAATTTTATCACTCATTATCGGTCTCTTCAGGGATTCACTATCTTCTTGTCTCAATCATGGGAAGTTGTGTGATTCCAGGTATTTATCCATTTCCTATAGATTTACAGTATACACCCATAGAGATACTCATAGCATTCTCTGAGGATCTTCTTTTTATTTCTGTGAGATTGGTTGCAGTGTCTCCTTTGGCATTCCTGATTGTGCTCATTTGGATTTTCTCTCTTTTCTTCTTTGCTATTCTGGTCAGCAGTCATCAATCTTGCTTATCCTTTTAAAGAACCAACTTTTCGTATTGATCCTTTGCATGTCTTTTTGGGTCTCAACTTCATTCGTTTTGCTCTGATTTTGCTTTGTTTTTTCTTCTGCTAACTTTGGGATTTAGTTTGTTCTTGCTTACTAGTCTCTTTAGGTGCAATATTAGGTTATTTACTTGAGTATTTTTTTCTTGATGTGGGCATTTAGTTATAAACATTTCTTAACACAGCTGTTGTGGTGTTCTAGAGTTTCTCGTATGTTGTGTCCCTATTTTCATCTGTTTCAAATTGTTTTTATTTCTGTCTTGATTTTATTGTTTACCTAAAAGTCATTCTGAAGCAAGTTGTTTAGTTTCAAGCAGAGTAACTCAGAGCATGTGGAAAGACCTGAAGGTGGAGTATTTGCTTCAAGGAGTGCTAGAGTGAATAAGTGACAGAGCTGTTAGACTTGAGATCCAAGACTTGAGTGTGGAAGTTGATGATGATGCAAAACACGTAGGACCTTGTATGAGGGGGAATGCCCCCCCCAAAAAAAACAAAACAGAATAATCTTTGGGTTGGACCCCTTGTAATACGCTTGGAATATGTTCCTCTGGATCAAATGGTCAACCAAAGTTTTTATCTGGATGTTTTAGAAGGTTGAACCACAATTTGCAGAAGAAACATCCCAAGTTGTGACAAACAGGTAACTGATTCTTCCACCATGACAATGCACCTGCCCACCCACACTGAGTATTCAGTAGTTTTTGACCAAAACAATATGACCCCCATATCCCACCCTCCCTATTCATCAGACGTCACCACTAGCAACTTTATTTTGTTTCCTTGTTTCCTTGAGGATGAAAAGAAGTCCTCATAGAGAAACATTTTGCCATTGTGGAAAAGGTGAAACAAAAAATGGCAGATGTACTGAAGTCATCAAACTTGATAAGTTTAAAAACTGTTTGAGCAGTAGGAAAGCGTCTTGGTAGGTGTGTTGCACCAAAGGGAGAGTACTTCGAAGGTGATTGAAGTTTAAACATGTAAGAATAAATACACAGTTTTTATAAATAAATTCCAGGATTTTGGGGTCCTCTTTGTATATCAATAAACAAGCTTTGGGTTTTGCTTTATAAAAGACTGTCATCTTCTAGACAGTTTTAAGTAGAGGCAAAAATGATTCACATTTTAAAAGTATGGCTGTGGCTGCTGTACTGAGAAGCAAAGGAGGAAGTGGGAAGATCAGTTAAAAGACTAGTTTTATAATCTAGTCCAGATGAGGGTGGCTTGGACCATGATGGTAGAAGGGTAGAAATTGCAAGAAGTGGTCAGATTCCAGATATATTTTGAAGGTCGTGCTTACAAAATTTTCTAGTATATTGAATTTGAAATGTGAATGAAAGAGAAAAGTCATGTATTATTTAAAATTTTGCTACTACACTTCTGGCATTTATAACTATTATATGTACATTTAAAATACATTTTGTTTTAATGTGTAGCACATAATTTTAAATGTTTCTTGAGTGCAAAGCAGAGTTCTTATCGATTTTGCTAATTTTCAGTATTTTAGCTTATAGTTCAAATAATTATTTTCACTTTTCACTCCAGGGCACCTGGCACCACCTGCAGCTGATGTAATTTTTAAAATTATAATTGTAAGTCTAAATTTCACTATTTTGTCATCTTTTAACATTTACAGAGAAAAACCTTGGCTGTGAGAAGCAATTGAAAATGACCTGCTTAATATCTATTCTTCCCTTCCTTATTGAAAATAGATCTCTGATTTGGTTCAAAGTGGCAGTGTTCCTAGCTAAACATACTCATTTGCCTAGCCTCCCTTGCAAATAGGTGTGACCATACAACCCACCTCTGATTGGTGAGATGTTGGGGAATTTGCTTACACAATTACAGGAAAGATGCTTTAAGAGATGCAGACAACGTGATGCTTCTCCCTACTGCCTTTTTCTTATCTTCCCAGTTAGACCTGAGCTGTGGAGAAGCAGAATCCAACTTAAAATCTCAAGTGACTGTTTAATGTTTCAGAGATCTGGCTATTTCAGAAGAAGCTTATCACAACTTAATTCTTTTTCTGTTTTTAAGCAATAGAAATTAGCATATGGAAGAATACAGCACTTTTCTGGATACCTTATGCTAAGTGTCAGGAAGAAAATTGTCAGAAGAGAACATGATTAAAAATGGGAATCAATCCATTATCACTTTATTTTTATTTTTCATTTCTTTGCAGTAGTCTACCATGAAAAACTGGAAAGTCATATTTATCTTGTTCACTTATCTATAGTGTCAGGTAGAGCTGGGATTTTCTCTTGTTGTTCTGTAATCATTAAGTGGCCTTGAGCCAGTTGACTAATCTAGCTAAGCCTCAGTTTCCTCATTTGTAAAATGAGATTAATAGCTATTTTCTCATTATTTTGTGAGGATTAAATGATATTCTATAGGTAAATTATATAAACCCCATGAAATCCTAGCCTATGTTGGGCACACAGTTAGAGTCATTTGCATGTTAACTGATATTGTGGCTATTATTTTCACTGATATTCATAAAGCTATGTGTTGCTAATTAGAGTAACACAGTGAAATGTTTTACTAATAAGGTTTGTGCTGCACACATCGTTGATAAAAACAGGAAAAAAGCTCCACAAAGCTGGAGGTGACCATAGATCTGATAATAACTCCACTGGGGTGGCTGCCGAGAGAGTAAAAGGACTTCCCACAAGGAGAAAGCTCATGGACAGCTAAGAACTTTTCCTTACCTTTGTGTTCTCATTACTGTAATGCCACTGGGCCAAGCATCTCAAAGCTAAAAACATCTTAGTAATGCATTGTACTTTTGTTGTGTCTGTCTCCCATCTGACAACAACTCAATCTTGTATATAATATGCCTTATTGAATTCCTTGGAAGTATTGTTTCCATTTGAAAAGGTTTTCACCTTCTCTACTGTAATCTGAGTTGAGCAATCTCATGTGCATGTCTGTAGAATAGGATTTAAGAACTTATTAGACATATTAAAACCAGAGGCAAGCACAGGTGCAGGGCTTCTGCCTTCCATTTCATTTGCATAATAGTAGCTGGTAATTGAAGCTGTCAGTGGTTACCTGGCTAAACACAAAAGATAAAAACACTGTATTCAAACCTGGTTCCCTAAATCTGTCTGGCTTTTATTCTTTACAAAGTTTAATGAATGTTGTTAACATTTGCTAGTATACACAGGTGTGGAATTCTAGAATTCCTATTTATAAATTCTTTTACTGGAATGTCCCCGACTCTTCTTTAAACCTTATTTTTAACTCCTCTAGCTAGAAAAGAAGTTTTTGCCACTAAATCCTTTTTTCTTTTCAGAGTGGGTACCTCTTGCAATTTTAATTATAGAGAGCCTTAACTGTTGGCTAAACAAAGCTATTCGGTTTCTTGCCTCAGGGAAAGTTTAAAAAAGAACTGGAGAAAATTCTATGGACTGAATAAAATTCAGTCAATTTCCCTCAGACTTTTAGTATTTGAAACCAAAAAATTTTTTTAAAGCCCTATAACAATAATTTAACAATATATATCATCAGAAACTTTTTGATGCAAATAAATTTTATATCACATAGAATACATACTCCAAGGATGTCCATCTTAGAGTTATTTATGACACAAAATACCTAGGAAACTTTCTGTAGTAAATGTAGAACTCACATGCAAATACTAAACTGTCTTTAAAGGGGTGTGTAAAAAACTATTTGATTACTTGAGAATATGTTCTGGATTTCTTTAGTAAGAAATAGAAACAACAAATAGGATGTATAATATTATATTCAAATAATGGGAATATATACATAAATATTCATTGGATCTAGTACTCTAATTATAATTATCAGGCAACTGTAATCATTGAACTAGAACACCATGATTAATTATTGTCTACCACTGGTAAAGTAAAAGATGCTAACATCCTGAATGCAACATACTTAAAATTCTTGTAAAAAAAACGACACAAGTGATTATTTCTGGGAGGTAGGATTAAATACATATATTATCCACAAACAAATGAACAGAAAACTAATTTTACAAAGAAATTCACCAGTTTTCTTATTATACTTTTGTTAAGATTTAGAAAATTCAGATCACTTTCACATTTCTGTATAGAGCTAGGCCATCTCACCTGGCTTTTGGCAATTTATGCTGGCTTGATTTTTGTAATTATATGTACTTAGATACAATGCATTGTTAATCTCAATAATTGCAAATAGAGAATTATTTCTTAAAATTTTGATAGCTTTAAAGCATAACAAATTTACTTCTGTTCTATTTATCTATAGAAATGAAACAATTTAGCACATCAGTTTGATACTAAGATTTTGAATTTTATGCTTTTATATCTGGAATATAAAGACATTTTCTTCTTGTTTCAGAAAGTAAACCATGGTCTCATGTGACACTAAAAATGTCACAAAAATAAAGATATTTTATTTTACTAACACCTTGACAGGACAAGGAGAGCCACACTAAAAAATTACGAATGATATTCTCCAATTTCCTGACAGTAAATGAATTTTATTTATCAGTATTTTTTTTTTTTTTGAGTTGGAATCTCACTCTTGTTGCCAGGCTGGAGTGCAGCAACACGCTTCACAGCCACCGCAGCCTTGACATGCTGGGCTTAGGCGATCCTTCCACTTCAGCCTTCCAAGTAGCTGAACTGCAAACGCATGCCACCATACCCAGCAAATTTTGTGAATTATTGTAGAGATGAGGTCTCCCTAAATTGCCCAGGCTGATTTCAAAGCCCTGGGCTCAGGTAATCCTCTTGCCTCAGCCTCCCAAAGTGCTGGGATTACAGGCTGAGCCACCGTGCCCGGTCTATCAACATTTTTAATGGACCATATGTTTTCCTTTTTTGTAAAATGTAGGAATGATAGAAACCATTGGGCAACAGGAGCTATTAAAGGCTAATTTATAAAAATATCAAAGAATCTTTAAAATTTTAAATTAAGTGCAATGTTTTATTTGATTTCTGATAAAAATAATAAAGATTAAAAGAGAAATGTCATTCCATCCCTGTGCCTTTCGTGGACTAGATGATATAATATAATTGCATGACAAAGAGGAGAGACACATAGTCTAGTCTAGTGTGTACCTGTTTTATTTATTTGTTTGTTTGAAAGCAGGATTTATTGAGAGGACAGAAAAGCTTCCACAGTGGGAGGGGACCCGAAGGGTTGCCCATGACTGTTTTACTAAGGAAATTCATTTTCAGTCTGGATAGGGTAAAGTACTCACCATATAAATACAAAGAGGCATGAGTGAAACTTATTTCTAATTTTCAGCCCCAACAATTTACAAGACAGAAAGTTGAAAAAGTTGAATAGAATGATCCTTTAGTTTTCAGAGCCATCTCTAAGAATGGGAAAAATACCAGGACACCTGAAAGGGGACCATTTTCTAGTTTTCCAAATAGAAAAAGTATTAGATTCCACAAACTCTGGACTGGAGGGCTTCATGTCAATTCCTTGCCATGTGTCAGAATGGTTAAACAGCTGCTTGATGAACATTCTGTGAAAGGAAGACATTAACACTCAAGAAGAATTTTGATTCTTAGTAACAGGAATCTCAACAAACTCTTTTCCTGTTTTTGATGAATTTACTAGCTTGGTAGACATTCATCTACTCTGTGCTTTGATTGAGTTTGACTGAATCTTACAGATACCTTGGGCAATTAATTAAGAATGGATTTAGGGTTTGCTAGGATCAGTATGTGTCAGCAGCATGATGTCAGTGCTTAGGAGTGTAGAGCACAAGTGATCCTTCCACATGTCCTCAGTTACCCACTTTTAGAGTATAGTGTTGAAATGCATTTTGTACAAAATACAGATTGGAATGTATTCAGAAGTGTAGGAAATACTGACACATCGGAGTGTATTCATAGGAGGATCATCAAGCAAGAGCCTAGAACCACTGCATGTGTTGAAGGTCTTAAGGAATTGTTAACATTTAGCATAAAGAAGTGAGAACTGAGGAGGTCATATGATAATTATCCTCAAATAGTAGGAGATCTGACTGATGGTTGACATAATTGTGAGGTTTAAGAAAACAGGAGTGGAGGCAGTGGCCAGTAGTTACAAGAATCAATATTTCAAGTCAGTATTTGGAATCATTTTCTAATCATTGGAACTGCTGAAAAATAGAATAAAGTAACTTTTAAAATTTCCTGCTATTGAAAATATTTTAGCAGAATCTGAATTATTGCCTTTCAAGGATATCACTAAATGGATCCTACACTGGGTAGGGGCTCTTAGTTTCTCTGATTTTTTTCATATAAACTAATCTGCATAATTATTTCACCATGTAGCTCTAAATCATGGTATGTATGTATCATTAAAAGCATTCTTGTTTTTTTTGTTTTTGAGTTGGAGTCTCACTCTGTCGCCCAGACTGGAGTGCAGTGGCCGCTTTCAGCCACTGCAGCCTCGAACTGCTGGGCTCTGGCGATCCTTCCACCTCAGCCTTCCAAGTAGCTGGAACTAAAGGCACACGCTACCACGCCCGGCTGATTTTTTGATTTATTGTAGAGATGACGTTTTGCTGCCCAGGTGGGTCTCGAACCCTCTGGCTCAGGCAATCCACTCACCTCAGCTTCCCAAAGGTGCGGGATTACAGACTGAGCCACCGAGCCCGGCTATTAAAAGCATTCTTGAGCAAAAGGAACAAAACTGGAGATATCACTCTATCTGATTTCAAAATCTACTACAAAGCTATAGTAATCAAAACAGTATGATACTGCCATAAAAACAGACATATAGACCAATGGAACAAGATGGAGAATCCACAAGTAAATCCACACAGTTACAGACAGTTGATTTTCAACTACAGTGCCAAGAGTCCACAATAAGAAAAGGGGTAGGTTTTTTATTGAATGGTGTTAAGAAAAAAGGATATCTGCAGAAGATGAAATTGACCCTTATCTTACACTGTCACAAAAATCAACTCAAAATGGCTCAGAGACTTATATGTGTGGCCTAAGAGTGTAAAACTACTCAAAGAAGACAGGAAAAAGGCTTCTTTACATTGGTTTGGGCAATGACTTCTTGATATGACCCCTGTATTCAGGCAAACAATAGATTAATGAGACATCTGATGGAAGAGGAGAAAAATTTTGAAAACCATATATCTGGCAAAGGATTGATATTCAAAATATATAAAGAACTCAAACAACTCAATGCAGGAAACAAATAACCTGATCAAAAAAATGGACAGGGATCTAAATGTAGATTTCTCAAAGGAATAAATATAAAGGCCAACAGGTCTATGAAAAAATGTTTAACATCACTAATCATCAGAGAAATTCAAGTAAAACCTCAATGAGGTATCATTTCACACCTGTTAAAATGGCTACTTTCAAAAAGATAAAAGATAAGTTTTATAGAGAAAAGAACAGCCTCATGCGCTGTTAGTGGGGATTTATAAATAGGTGCTGCTATTATCAAAAACAGTACAGAAGTTCCTCAACAACATTGAAAATAGCAAGTGATTCAGCAATCCACTTTCGGGTATATATCCACAGGAGAAGATATCAATATGTCAAGGAGAGATCCATACCCCCACATGTCCACTGCAGTACTATTCACAATAGCCAAGATATGGAGTCAGCCTAAGTGTCCATCAGCAGATGAAGGAATAATAAACATCTGGTAAGTGCATACAACAGAATATCATTCAGTTTTTAAAAAGAAGAAAATTCAACAGTGTACATGAAACTGAAGGACATGATGCTAAGTGAAATAGACTAGACACAGAAAGACAAACACTGCATGATGTTGTTTATATGGGCATATAAAAAATTGAACTCATAGAAGAAAGAACAGAATGGCGTTTCTCAGCAGTCTATAAGAATGGAGCGACATTGCCTAAAAGGTATAAATTCTGGAAACTAGTTGGATAGCATGGTGACTATAGTTAATAACAATGTACTGTCTACTTAAAAATTGCTGAGAAATTAGATTTTACATGTTCTCTCCATAAAAAAATAAATACATGATGTGATGGATATATTACTTTGACTTATTTTATAAAATGTACATATATCAAAACATTACATTGTACATAAAAAATATATATAAAATTTTTATTTGTCAAAAATATAATAAATTCTTTTCTTTATACTACTCTATGACTTGTCAGATGAAGACTACAATCATGTGTCACATAATGACTTTCCAGTCAATGATGGATTGTATATATTATGGTAGTCCTATAAGATTATACAAGGAACTGAAAAATTCCTATCACCAAGTGATGGCATAGCCAATATAACACCATAGCACTACTTGGGGGTTTGTGGTGATGCTCGTGTAAATAAACCTACTGTTCTGCCAGTCACTGAAAAAGTTAAAAACAATAAAAAAATTTAAAAAGCTTACAGAATAAGAAGAAAGAAGAAAGCTTATACTGCTGTACAATGTGCAATACAAGAAATTAAGCATGATTGATTCTAAAAGTAAAAGGTTTTAAAAAAATTAAATAGTTTATAAAGTTAAAAAGTTACAGCAAGCTAAGATGTTAATTTATTATTGAAGAAAGAAAAGCATTTTTTATAAATCTAGGGTTGACTAAGTGTAAAGCGTATATGAAGTTTATCGTAGTATATGGTAATGCTCTAGGGCTTCACATCACTCACCACTCACTCACCACTCACTCACTGGCTCACCCAGAGAAATTTCCAGTCCTGCAAGCTTCATTCATGGCAAGTGCCTTATACTGGTGGACCACTTTTTACATCTTTCTTACCATATTTTCACCGTACCTTTTCTATGTTTAGATGCACAAATACTTACTGTTGTGTTCCAGGTGCCTTCAGTATTCAGTGCAGTAATGTGCTGTACAGGCTTGTACCCTATGTTATGAGGCCTCAGTGTGTAGGAGGTTATACCATCTAGGTTTGAAGAAATGTACTCTATAATGTTCACGCAAGGATTAGATCACATGACTATGCATTTCTCAAAATGTATCCCCATCATTAAGTGACACATGAAACAAACACATGACACATTAAGTATTTGATGAAACAAAATTAACAAAGGAGTGCTACATTGTCCACAACTGTCAGAGTAAGCTACTTTAAAACTTGATGTATATACAGTAATGTTAACATTTTTTCTTTGGAAATTTCTTAATAGGTTTTTAGCCACCCAGGCTCAAAGGCATTTTCAGACTCAGAGGTCAATTTAAAGGATATAGTGATGGTTTCTCCAGGGAAGAAGGCTAAATTGGAATTTGTATACAACTTCTCCCACTAAATTTAATTAATTGTAAAACTTTCCACTAATGAAAGTATCTCACTTACCTAGTATGTGTATGGTGATTTTCATATCTGTGTCTATGCAACATTTAGAATACCCACCCTGTATTTGGAGAGTGCCTCAGGTTACATACCTAGGCCTCTTGTTCTAAAATTTGTACACTAAGTTTTGTTTTAATTGGATATGATGAAGTGACAGGCGTAGAAACAACTGCCTTTGAAAGAAGAATGTATTACATACATATCCCAAGTGAAGGGATGAACATGTCATGCCATGCAGGGCCATGTGGGAAAGCACCAGGTTTTGTTGGGAGGCAGAAGCGGGAGTGAGGGAATGGCATGGCCCAGAGCTTTCATTGTGTTCCTCCTGGGAAAGTTGAGGCAGAGCCGGAAAGACAGGTCAGGATTGGCTAGCTTGAAAGATGTTAGGGGGCTCTGGGCTGCAGGTATAGTCTCAGGTTTTCTGATACTTGGCCCTGGGTAGTTTAGGAAGGTGTGCTTGTGGGAGGTATCAGATTAGTAAGTATATGAGACAGTCAGATACAGGAGATAATTGAGGGTTATGGAGTCAAAATTGGTTGGAGGGTTCATAAAATGATTTTCATACACTTGGAAAAGCTGAATCAAGAGGAGATGTAAAGAATGTTGACTGTTAGTTTGACCTTGTAATTAATAGATGCCAAACAGAAAAATATGGACTCTAAGAAAACACAGTTTGAACATCCTTGCAAAGTAGAAGATAAAGATCATTCTAGCTTCTCTTCCCACTAAGGCATAAAAACATGTGACTGTAGCTTGACTAATCATTCATTTGGTGAAAATTTGGGTCTGGAGGGTTCTAAGGTAAGGAAAGCAAGCACATTGGGCGCACTTCCTTTGGTGAGGAGCAGAGCATCTAGTTCTTAGGGCCAGTAGAGAGAGTCTTCTGAAATAGTTTTGTTATGTTTTTGATGTAAGCTGTGGGATCTGTAAAGGCTGAGATGTCTTGGCTGAGTGCAGAGGCAGTAGTGTTTTTGCAAAGTAATTAATTCAATGTGATTGAACATATTTTAAAAGCTGTAGCTTTTGAATCTGACTTTCTGACCTTTTTGGAAGCTTTGTGAGCTCCATAAGGTGTTTCGATAAATTCCCTTTATGCTTAACCTATACAGAGTGGACTCTGTTGTTTGCAACTAAAAGTGTTGAGGTATGCAGTGAATTTTTAGGAGTCTATTTTTTTTCAAATTTTTATGTTAATAAACAGACATCTTAATAGTTGAAAACATTTTTAACCATTTCAATTAAGTATGAATACAATGGAATGTTCCTGGTTTGAGGCATATATAGCTACTGTATTGTATAATGAATGGAGAAATTGTAAGTAGGTTAAGTAAAAAATGTTACAGGACTAACTATACAATTTTGATATCCCAAACAAGGAGAGAAAACAACTGTAGGCAAAACTAACTTTTTAAAGTACAATTATAAATATAGAATTTTACGATTATGTTGATGACACAAAGGAATTTAGAAGAAAATGACTCTCTATAATGAGCACCATTATCTGGAAACCCCAAAGTCACATCTGTGTAAAGAAAGGAAAGACAGAGGTGCCATAACCTTCAGATTCCAACACATCCCTTCACAGGGACAGCAAGTTAAAAATCTCTCATTCAAATAAGAAGGTTGAAGTGTATATTTTTTCCATATGTAGGTCTGATTTTCACGACTTAAAGTAAATATTGTATACTTTGAGATGTAGAAATAGTGAAGAACTCGTAATATGCCACAAGCAGCTCCAAGTAATTTTTTCTTATGCTATCTAATAAGAATCACTATCTTTGTAGTGATTAGCAGGGAATTATCTGACAAACACTTTCAACTGTTGGATAACTCTGTTCCTTTTATAGGAATATTTCTTGATAATTGTCACATCTTCTAACCACATAGACAGATGAGAGAAGTAAATGATTCCATTCCTACTCTGATCCCTGTGTCCCAATCAAACCAAAACCTTGCTTCAAAAAAGAAATTTGCTTCCTCTAAGACATTTAGTAACAATATATTCTTCTTTTTACAACAAATATAATGGGGAGTCTATTTTATGTGATTTAGGCATAATATGATCAGAAAATAAATGTTTCATATGACTGTAAAGATAATCTTGTGAAATATATTTGTGCAGCTTTTTCTAGCTTTTTTTAGAAATTGCAGAAATACAGTTTCTCTGTTTATGTTTGCTTCACATAAACACGGTTAAGTTTATTTAAACTCTTTGTTTCAATGTTGCTTCACTGTGGTTGGTAATTCTGACTATTATAGGGATTAATCATTTCTTCAAAGCAACAAATGGATTACTTCAATCAAAGTTGTAAATGTGTTAAATATATATGCATTTATATATAAATATATATGTGTATTTATATATAACATATATTTGTATATATATTTTTTTCTTTTCAGCATTATATGAATTTATTCAGTTCACAACACTGAAACACTCTGCTACTCATCAGGTATACAGAGTTAAGCCAAACAGATGAGACTTCTGCTCTCATTAGATTCAGCTTAGTGAGGATAATAAACATTTAACAATTGAACATAAAAATAAATGCTGGAAGTGCTATAAAGAATAAAAAGGGATTCTGAATTTATGGGAACTGTGACTTAGTGTGGCAGGAGTTTGCAGGGTTTGTTGTTGTTGTTGTTTTTGAGTTGGAGTCTCACTCTGTCGCCCAGACTGGAGTGCAGTGGCCGCTCCCGGCCACCGCAGCCTCGACCTGCCGGGCTCTGGCGATCCTTCCGCCTCAGCCTTCGGAGTAGCCGGAATTACAGGCATGCGCTACCACGCCCGGCTAATTTTTTGATTTTATTGTAGAGATGAGGTCTCGCCTGCCCAGGCGGGTCTCGAACCCGTGGGCTCAGGCAATCCACTCACCTCAGGCTTCCAAAGGCGCGGGATTATAGGCTGAGCCACCGAGCCCGGCAGAGTTTGCAGTTTTTTACCTCCTGTCATGGTACTAGGCTGTCATGGAATCATTGCCAAAAATGAACAAGTATTTCAAGAACAGAAGGCATATTCATGAGAAAAAAAATCCATTGCAAAACAAGAAAATGTACCTTTAAAGATATCTCTCCACATAACTTAGAAGCAGCAGCTTGGATTCTGTGATGGTTTTGTTTTGTTTCGTGAAGGTTGCTGGAGTGCCATCATTTCCTGACTCTTCTTGTGTGTGTTTGCATGAGTGAAGTCTGATCAGGAGATGATGGTTTCCTTAGCTCAGTGGCCCTCTCACCTTGCCATCTCCAGTAAAACTTTAGTTTTAATGTGCTGTGTTATTGAGTACTATAATTGTCTTTCATGGAAATTGTCTAATAGTACACAACACAGCCTAAATTAGAATAAAGGTTAGTGAGGGCTCTCAGATGACGTGACATTAAAACGAGTATGAAAGATAGGTAAGAATTAGGGAGATGAAAACAATTGCAGGTAGCATTTTCAGCAATGGAAACAGCTTACAGAGCGATCTGTGGAGGAAAAAGGCATGGCTCATCTGAGGACTCCATAGAGTGTGGCCAGAGCGCAGGGAGAGGAAGAACGTGGCAGAAGTCCTAACAAGTCTTTGAAGACCCCCAACATAACCCTCACACGTATTTAGGCTATTCTGGCTTCAAAGAGAAAAACTGATTATTGAAGACAGCAGCCAAGACACTACTGTAATATTTAGCATAAATGCTGATGGTGGCTCGGTGGCTCAGCCTGTAATCCCGTGCTTTGGGAGGCTGAGGTGAGTGGATTGCCTGAGCACGCGGGTTCGAGACCCGTTTGGGCAACTTGACGAGACCTCATCTCTACAATAAATCAAAAACTAGCCGGGCTTGGTAGCGCGCGCCTGTGGTTCCAGCTACTCGGAAGGCTGAGGCGGAAGGATCGCAGGAGCCCAGCAGGTCGAGGCTGCGGTGGCCGGGAGCGTGACACTGCCCTCCAGTCTGGGCGACAGAGTGAGACTCCAACTCAAAAAAAAAAAAAAAAGAGTGGCAGAAGAGATAAAGGACATCGAATGGGTTCTAGATAGAGAGGGAAACTCAGCAGGACTTATTGAAGAGTGAAAGAGAAGGAATCCAACGTTCATCAAACTATCGAAATGTTCGTGACAGCGTTTTTAAAGGTATATTCTACACTTTTACTTGTTATATTTATGTTAATAGATGTTGTGAGAAATGAAAACAGTGGTTCAGTGGTAAAATACATTTTAGAAACACCGGGTTAAGGCAAAGGTAATAAGTGTCTTTGCCATAGAACTTTTCAGTGCCATTAATATGCTACTGTCTCTTGGGGATTTTCAAGAGGGGACCTGTGGGAATTTTGTTTTTGACCTCTGACAGAAAATAATTTAACTGTTCATATTAAATGCTGCATACGAATGGACTTTTTCTTTAGTTGACAGAGAGTACTTACATGTGTTATATATTGAAAGAAGAAGGAATTTTAAAGAACATTCAAAACTGAGTATAATTTTAGATACACACATTTAACAGAAAAAAGTTTGTGTATTACAAAATTCAGTTTCTCATTGCTGCAAGGTAAAAGGAAAATATGGAAATTTTTCTACACAGATTACTCTTTTGTCAAATTTTTCCTCTGTTCATTCAAATTCCTTAAATATTGCCAACTTATTAAATAACATACTATCATATTGTATTATAACAATACTATCATATTGTATTATAAATTTAAGTATATTAATATAAATATCTACCAAATGCCATTATAATTCATTATGATAACATTTCATAATTATTGTATGAGATTATAGGGATTAAAAAAGCAGCTACCTAAAGTTCACACAATACAGTTCTAATTTGCCCATTACTATAGATTTTATTTATCTATTTAGAAACCATTTATTAAACTCAAACCTGTACAAAGCATGTGTGGCATATAGAATTATGAATAAGTCATGGCAATTATATTGAGTAAATTATATTGAGTTAATGATAATATTTGCTGATCAATATTAAGTGTAAGCCATTCTTTTAGATTTTGATTGAATCAGCTGAATTCTGAGTCATCATATGCAATGTTTCAACCTCACTTTCTTAGATTTAAATGTACCTTTATCTACATATATTTAACTGCTCTGATATAGGCAAATTGTACATTTTGTAGCCAAGTCTCAATGCTCAAATATCTTTAGATCTCTGTTTGGGTAATATAATATCCTCATTTAAGTGGTTTAAAAGTGTATTCTGTTTTATTATTTACTATTACTAATCATATTCAAAATGATGTTAGAGTTGAACACTGAGTCCTCTTCTTTTAATTCTTCATGATTATTATCCTAATGTTAACATTGTTTCTAATTTAGCTTTCTGTATGATTCAGGGAGTAGCTATGTATATAACTTAACAGTATTTTCTAAATATTTAAAGATATAACACACACATAAGACACACACATTCATACACTTCTAAATATGAAATATGAAGCACTGAGTCAACTCTACCGATATGCCATACTATGCTATAACTATACAAGGAGAGCATTTCAATTACATTTTTCCCTTTTTCTGAAAATGGTGGGTTTTTCAAACTTAGTAAAAAGCTGAGGTAGAAACCTAAAAAATATATATTGTTAATGCTGGATAATTGACATAGGCCATGCTTTTGGTAGCTCTGGTAACTGTATGAAACATTCATGCCAGTATTTGGTCAGGTGTGGACTTCAGTGTAAGCCAAAACCCTGATAGCCATAGAAACTGTTTAACAGAAGAATATAAGCAGCAATAATATTTTTTAAAAATCATTTACTCTATGGAGTTTCAAATATCATATAGCAAGTGTGGCTTTTACAATTACTTGTTCCTTTTATTAAAGGTCCTTACAAAGACATTTCCTATACATTAGATTACGTAAGTAGCAATCAAATTTTAAGAGTAGATTTTTCAGCTGACAGCATGCCAACAATGTCAAAATGACTAAAAGTTATGCTTTAGAAAATGACTTCCTAATCCAATTATTTCTTGTAAAAGATAGGACATTTTAAAAGTACTTTAATTTAGAAATAAAATACACAATAGAAAAAGTATACTTAAATAAAACATTCTGATAACATATACATCATTATTTTTAATTAATATGCTGTATTCTAAGTCCAGAATCAACTAAGCCTACTCTAAATACTACCACAGTACTACAATATATACCAGCATTTTTTCCCCTTGGAGTGGGTTTTAGTTTTACACATGGAAATTTATGTGTATAATTCTTCCAATATTGCAGCTAGGGTTTCTTCACATGATTGATACTTGAATTTTTGTGTATAAAAGCTTTCCACGTAAGTAATATATCTTCTAACGTTTTAAAGGAGCAGAAATCATTAATTTACACAAGATAAAAACATTCTGTGCCTTTCAAGGAAGTATTTAGATGAAAATAGTCAAAGATTAGAACCTAGTTTGTTTTCTTTGTTGTGGCAACATAACGAATACTGTGTGGGACACCAATTAATAAAGAGTATTAGAATACCACTGGTTTACATGGGAAACATGCTGCGCTAATTAATTCAGGCTATCAGACACAATTACTTGTGTAATTGGGAAAAAGTAAATAGATCCTGTATTTGCTGAAGTAGAGAGAACCCTCACATGGAAATGAAAATGCCCTTTTCCTGGCTCTGATCTGTTAAATGTTTTCATAGCACACATGTGATTGTGCCACTAACCCTGAGTCAGCCAGATGAAATTCTCAACCGGAACCGCATGGGCCATAACACTTTTTATTGGAAATGAGTGGTTTATTTTATTATCTAGATTTTAAAGTCTTCTAGTATGTCTCCTAAGTTTTTGTATGGGTCAGAATATTACAAAGGAAACTGTAGAGAGGAAAATGATTATGGAAAAAGGAAAACGTTTTGCTAGCATGAAAGCTGACTTTACAAAGATTTAAATGTATTTTAAATGAGAGTTTATGATACATCCAGTAGTTTTATTCTTAAGATCTATGTGAATGAATAGCTAGTTATAAGTGATAGGCACATTTATGAAATGAACAGTAAAATAAAATATGACTTTCCTTTTTCCATTCATTGCATGTGAAAATTATTTATTTGGGGCATAAAGAGGAAGGTTTATAATTTTTTCAGAGGAAAAAAATTTTACTGCATGTGTTCTAAATAAATGTTTGTTCACAGTGTATACTGCAGAAATAAATGTACCATTATCTGTTTTGTTTTGCTCACTGAAAGGCTTGGCCGGGTAGCTGGCCTTTGCTCATCTGAGGTTGGTGTCATCCAAGGGGACTTGGACTGGAAGATCCACTCCCAAGGTGCTTCTTTACTATCCAACAAATTAGTATCAAAATAAAATGGTATTAAAAGGCAATGAAGGACAAATTATGCGTAAAAGTATAATTTACAATTGTAGAAATAAAAATTAGCAATAATTAATTACCCAATTACACATTAACGTTTATAAATTTTTTAAAAAGTAAAGCAAGTTTTACACCCACTTCTGTAAACACTTTCACAAATTAAAAAAGCTCATAGAAAGATGAGAAATATGCAGGGTAAGGACATTGGGCCTAAAGACCTTTGACTTCTGAAAACCTTGTGTGCTCATGAATAATCAGAGGGTTCCAGGGAGTGATATGACTGATTCCCACAGACACAGAAGGATCTGGAGGCAGGCATGCCAAACAGTGGGGGCAACCTTGCTTTCCATTGTTTCATTGCCTTTCATTGTATAAATATAATCAGAGAGTCAGAAAGTACATTCTAAATCAGGATAAATGATATAGCCGCCTCCCAGAAGAGGACAAAAGTAAAGTTTTAATGTGTTTTCAGAATAAAATCAGACACATCCATACACTAAGAACCTTTATTTCCTCTCTAAGTACCTTCGTCCCCAAAATATGAGAATATCATAGCCTATCGTAACTAAGAATTACCTGGAGAAAGTTGCCAAACATGTAAAATAAGAGTTCAGAGACATTTCTCACACAGAAGCCAACCCATTTCAGATCTTCAAAGAAAAGCAGAAATGTCCATCCAAGAGAGTAAAGTCTGATTGATTTAAAACACCATGGATCTCAGGACTCCCACTTGGATTTTCCTCAAAATAGAAAATGAAAAGAAACAGCTGTCGAGTGTGCATGTTTGTGCGTCTCATCTTTCTTCTATGTGCTTCTGACAGTTAAAGCTCTTTCTAGAGATGCTGATAGCTTTACTGTACATTTGATAATTTAAAAACTCTTTCACATAAAAGAGGGTGGGGAAAGTGGGGCCATTTTTTTCTTAGTGGAAATGTGATTCTCATTCTTTCTCACCAATAAATGAATTTCATTTTTTAAGTAATCTCCTTTTCTGAAAGTTATCAGAATATAAATTGTTGACCTCTTGGAAATTCCATGGAAATCATAGTATATAGCTTTAAAGCTCCTAAACCATAAATCTCTCTAGATATAATCCTGATTGACCTGACTCCTAAAGGAATATTGTTTCAATTTAATTAAAAGAAAATGAAAATCCACCAAGACTGGTTTACAAGGAAAGACAGGAGACTCAAAAAGTATACATGAGATTTAGCTCCACTGTTTTCCCCTGTCTTATATCTTCAAAAAATGATCACTGAGAGATTAAAGGTAGATTGTGTTGTTGAATTGATGCTCGAAGGAAAGGCCTTGAAATTGTTCATCTGTTGCTTTTTTCTTCTACACAGTTTTGACTTAAATATGCTATTTCAGTATATTCACACATATTTGTGTAGATATATAGATAGTCTGTATATAAACTGACCAAAAAATAAAGTTGTTTAAAGTCATAGGAAAACAAAACAAGATTAGAATGCTATAGTCTGAAATTTTCTTCATTTCTTTTTGTAACTGTGAAAAGTTACTATATATTATAGTATTTTTAATGTACAAAATATCCTAATACAATGTAAATTGAAGTTGATTAAATAATATACAGTATGCGTTATTATTAAATTAATAAAAGTCAATTTTAAAACATAATTGTTTTTCTTTTAATTATAAGTTCACTGCTAATCCAAAAAATAACTTCAAAACTTTTGAGAGAAAAATGGTTGATATAAAATTGAAAATAAAACAATAATAAAAAATGTTTCTAAAAAGTTAAAAAAATTAGTATGTGTTCTTTTGATCAATTAATATTATGCAAGCACACTGAACCTATTTAAGATATGTGAATATTCCTAAGGGGTCTATTTTTGATAATCCAGATGCCATTGCATTTATTAGGTATATATTGAGGCTTCTAAATAATAATTTAAACTTAGAATTGCATCATATATGATTAGAATTTAATTAATTAGAAAGTACCCAAGTCATAGATCATTATATGTCTCCTTTGCTGCCCTCTGAATGTGAACACTATAATGGTATAATATTAATCCCAGAAAAGTCACAATCAAAATTTTGTAAATTTAATTAATTTTCCATTCACTTCCAAGAAAACTAAGGGAAAAACAACAGCAACAACATAAAAAAATGAAAGTTATTGAAAGAGAGACGATATTCAGAGACTTTTTAGTATTGATATTTTTTCTTTAAAATAGTGAATATGGCAGATTGCATTAATTTATATTATATATTGAAGTAATATTAAAATAACTAAATGCATTAAGATTTTACTGCATTTTAAATGGAAATACAAGGTATTCAGCTTCCTGGCTTCCTGTGTGAAGAGGAGGAAGGAAGAAGGATGGCAAGAAGAAAATGATTTTCAAGTAACATGATTTTTGAGCCTAGACTAGAGATTTGTCAGAGAAGATGGTGAGGAAGGACCTTTTGGGCTGAGAGCTGAGGGCTGTCAAAGGCACAGGGAACTGTGCCATGGTTGTGATGGAACATGCAAAGAGTCTGACGGTGAATCAAGAGATAAGTGATAGCCTCAGAGGCTGATGCTTGTATACTGCATCCTCAGCAAGGAAATCAGAGGGCAGAAGGAGATGGAGACTGTTGGTGTCCATATTCTTCTCTCAGTACCACAGTGCCTCTCAGACAGTCAACCAAGGCTCCGGGTCTTATAGTGCCACTCCTCTTCAGGCCCAAGAGTGGTAAGGTCTTCCTACCATGGCTAATTCCTGGGTGTTCCCAAAACCCCTCCTGAATTTTTCTTTAACCCTGATGATATTGTTCTCCACTATACTGTCTTCCCTTAAGCCTTTTACTGTTTAATTTGTTTTTTGTTGGGACTCTGACTGATAAAATATATCAGACGATTCCCTATATTTTGACTTGGATGTCCAGGCAGATTGTATACAGTTGACAATTTATATTGGAACAGTATACCAGTAGATTTCTTTAAAAATATTCTATAATGCAAAGTTGTTCAAAAATATACTGTCCCGACCAGCGGGACAAGTAAAACGTGGGCACGAGGAGGACTACCTGCTGCTGGTGAAAAGAGAGAGAGAGAGACCAAGAGAGAGAAAGA